>NC_057014.1:2087367-2205932 GCF_000002595.2 Chlamydomonas reinhardtii | reverse complement strand
CTCGACATTTCCGGCGAGCACTGCGTCCCGGGTCTGCTCTCCCACCCCGCTGATCTCAACCAGCTTGGCAATAACAGGCGCAGCACCGCGCCTGATCGCCAAGTTCAGTGCAGCCTGAGCGCCCTGCGCGGCCCCCTGAGGCTGAGCATTGCCGATCGCGGGCCCCTGCTCACCCTGGACGGCCTCGGCGACCACAGCAGCGCCAGCTCCGATAGCAGCCTCCTGCTCCTGCTCCTGCTCCACAGCTCCACGACCGCGACCGCGACCGCGACCACGAATGCCAGCAGCTCCACGCCCACGCTCCATAGCAGCAACAAAAGGGCTTGAGTGAGAACGTTAGAAGTAACGTTAAAAGCTCTCACTATGAAGGCGGGGATTAGCGAATAGAGGTTACATGTGGGATGACAGCCACGGGCCCGGGATTAGCGAATAGAGGTTACATGTGGGATGACAGCCACGGGCAAGCCAGGGCTCCATAAACGCACGAGACACGTACGCACACTCGAGGAGGGAACCTCGAATGACCCCCATGCTCCTCGCCTCACTAAAGGAGGGGAGGAACCCCGAGCAAGGCTCACCGCAAACGCTAGCGCTGCTCACCTAAGCCGCGGGTCGGCGTCAGACTGACTGCCACTTTGCAAAGTGCAACTCCTACCCCAAAACACCAGCACCAACAGGGCAGGGCCCTCACACTGTTGGGTGCAGCCCGAAGCTGCATCCTGTAGACGGCCTAGGGCCGTGCAAGTTCGCTGAACCACGAGGATCAGCCGTCCGACCCACCAGACAGCACAAGCCACAGCGCCCGCAACCTAGCGCAGGCGGTGCAGGCACGCCCACCGCCCAACCAAGTCCACACAGCCTCGCAACACCCTAGCACAGCAGACAGCGCCAGCCAGCCTTCGCTTAGTCGGCCTGCGCCAGCCAGCCTTCGCTGGACTGCCTTCGCCAGACTGCATTCGCCAAGCAGGTCTCTCCACTGTGTAGATGCGCCCACAGCTCCAGCCGCCGCCGCCCGGAAGACGCCGGTCCTGGCTCCCGCCGCAGCGTGCCCCTGTTCACGCGCGGCGAGCCCGGCGCCACGTCAGGCCGCGGCAGCAGCCCACAGCAAGAGTCGCCAGCAGCTCCAATCGGCCCTCCGTTACCGAAAGAGCCGCTCAGCGACACGCCACTGCGAGCCCGGCAGCAGCGAGCGCCCCGCCAGAAGCATCGCGAAGCCATGAGGACGAGGTCGACCGGCGAGCAGGCGCGCCACCCACGCTAGGTCGCGGAGGCTCCACGGTGTGAAGTCATGATGTTCGGCAAAGAGTGCCAGAGCGGGGGCCGCTCGGCAGGACGGCGACGATGATGTCGCCGACTGAGTGGCGCGCCGCAGCCAGAGCAGCACTGACGCACTACAGCTGACCTAAGCAACGCCAGGGACGCCATGGAGGCGCCACAGGGGATGGGCGCGGCCACAAAGGCCGGCCAGGAACTACTACCGACAAGGAGGGTCAGGGCGCCGAGGCGCCCTAACGCAACCAAGCGGAGTAGAACGAGCTAACTTAGCGAATTTGGGGAAGGGGGGTTAGCTGATAGAGGTTACATGTGGGACGACAGCCGTGGACTAGCCAGGGCCCCAAAAACGTACTAGACACGCACGCTCACCCGAGGAGAGATCCCCGAATGACCCCCATGCTCCTCGCCTCCGGAGAGGGGAGGAACCCCAGGCCCGGCTCACCGCAAACGCTAGCGCTGCTCACCTAAGCCGTGGGTCGGCGTCATAAGACTACCTCTTGCGAGTCCCTAAGCTGACAAGCTAGGGTGAGGCCGGTGGCGAGTCCGCTGTTGGCCCTACCAAGATAACCCCTCCAACATCATCTGACGCTAGGAATGGGTGCTGGTTCGGGACAAGGTCCCAGCGGCGCGGAGGCCGACGCAGACTCACAAACGCAGCTAGCCGTGACCAGAAGTCCGCAATCACCTCCACACCGATCCTGCGCACAACAGCAACCTCCGCAGTCCGGTCTGCAGCATCACGGCAAGCGTAAAGGCGCTGTCGGCCGTATTCCAGGGCCGCCACAGCAGCCAAGCACACGATGTCCCACACCGCCTGCGATAGCCCTGGTGGCGCCTGTACTAACCACAACTGGTTCCGTGTGATGTCCACATTCGCATGCTCCCGCATCACATCACGCAGAGCCTCCGCCACCACACAGTCCCAGAAGTGATGAACCCTAGCGCCAGCAGTCATCTGAGTCCCACACGGGCATTTCTCCACGCGTCCATCTGCGGCCCACGCCGCAAGCATCCCAAAGCCCGTGAACCCATTGACTGCCAGACGCCAGAGCGGTTCCTTGTGTCGCGGCTCCCACACCAACGCCCACAGCCGCGCCAGGGCCGCCCGCAGCGCATGAATCGCTTCCGCTGGCGGCGCGGCGCCGCTGTAGGCCTCCTGGATGAAGGCCAAGTGACGCACGCGGAGCGCGTCGTACGCAGGCGCAAGTTGAAGCTGGGTTGCCTGCTTCACCGTAAGGGTCAGCAAGGGCACGTCAGCCGCGCCATGCCGCCACCCCAGGCTCTGCGCAAGCAGCAGCCATACCTGGGGGGCAGGAGGCGCGGAGGCCGCGCCGCCAGGCGCATGCAGTGTGGCCGACGCCGCCACCCTCCACGCCGCCGGTACACGGGCCAGCAGCGCGGAGAACTGGGCAGCAGCATCCGGGCCGGACTGCAGCTCCGGCGGCACGCGCGCCATATCCGTAATGCGCAGGATGGGGCGCAGGACGGACCGCTTGTACTGTATAGTGCAGCGACGTGCGAGGCGCGGCCCGAGCGCACCAGCCGGCTTGGAAGCCACCAGCTGGCGCACCGCGGCCAGCGCCTCCCAGCACCGCACTGCCGTGCCGAGCGTGAGCAGACCCGGCAGCGCCATGAGAGCTGGGAAGTCACGTTCCAAGCCACCCGCCTGAAGCCCCGCCGCACACGGCAAGACTGGATTGCCCCAGAGCGGAAGTGCAAAGCACCAGGGCCCTGGCACCAGCACAGCCGGGCGTAGGATTGTGACCGGAGGCAGGTAGCTGAGGGCACCCAGGAGGCGCACGAGGGCCGGGCAGGTTGCCGCCACCGGCTGGCCGAAGATTGCACAGCCATCGGCAGCGGGTCCGACACCGCCGGCCGCCCGCTGCATCGTCAGGACGCAGAGGGGGTGGGCGGCCGTGTGTAGCTGCTGCACCAGGGCGGTGGCGGCGGCTGTCCACGGCGGTACGTAGGTGCCAGCCGCAGAGCCGTGCATGTGCTGCAGCCAGCGCACAGCCAACACAGCGTGTCGGGCGCGCACGTGTTCCACCACCGGCAGCAGTCCAAAGCCGCCATCGCGTGGCGGCAGGGCGACGCAGTCGGAGGGGAGGCCGGGAGGTCGGGCCCGGCCAGCACCTTGCGGCGTGGCAACGATGATGCGGCGGTCCACAAACCGCACAAGCGTTTTGAGGAAGTCTGCCAAAACCGTCTGCGGCGGCAGACCCGCAAACTCCATATGGTAGAGCACACGGCTGACGGCGTAGGAGGAGGCACAGAAGCCACGGCCAAAGGCAGTTAGGGGGAGGCCGCAGAGCGTCCCCAGGGTGCCAATGGCAGGGGAGAGGGAAGGAGCCCCCTGGGCTGCAGCCGTGCCAAGTGGGAGGTCGTAGAAGACCACACCCAGCGTGCGCGAGTGCGAGACTACGCGCAAGCCATGCGCCATAGCAACTGTGTTGGGCGGGGCAGGCGCGGCTACGGCACCGCCAGCACCCGCGGCAGAGCCGCCGGCCGTCACGCCACCAGTGACCACAACACCGGCAGCTGCCCAAACCGCGCCCGCCCGAGAAGGCACCGCACCACCGGCCGCCAAGATGCCCCCACCAGAGTGGCTGGTGCCGGGGCCGCCGCCAGCCACCGCGCCACCAGCCGCCGCGCCGCCGGCAGCCATGCCGCCGGCAGCTGCCACACTGGTCGCCGCCACGCCGTGAGCTGCCATGTTGCCAGCCGCTGCGCCGCCAGCCGCCAAGCCAGCAGCGACAGCGCGGGTGGGAGCAGGAGTGGCGCGGCGCCGTGCACCGATGGGCAGAAGCTCCACTTTGTCGAGGTTAAGGCGCTGCCCAGAGGCGGCGCGGAAGGTCTCCATAGCTGCCAGGAAACCAGGCACGTTGGCCATCCGACGCAAGAACGGCGCAGCGTCGTCCGCAAAGGCAGTAGCTACGAGGCGGATATCCGCCCAGGAGACACCAAAGCCCGCGCGGTCGAGGTAGGCGAAGAGGGCCTGGGCCGGCGCCAAGTACAGAGGAGGCGCCAGCGGGCACCCCTGCCGTACGCCCGCAATGATGAGGACGAAGGCCGACAGGTAGCCGTTAGCCAGGGCGGCAGAGCGCGTGCCCGTAAGCAGCAGCTTGACCCAGGCCAGGAAGCCACTGCCAACGCCCATGACTGCCAAGCACCGGTACAGGAAGTTGCGGTCCAGGGTGTCGTAGGCTTTGTAGAAGTCCAGGAAGGCCACAACGCCGCGGTCAGCGTCAGCGGTGCTGCCCGCAGCGCCCCCGCCCCCGCCCCCGCCACCGCCGCCAGGGCCACCGCTTTCGGCCACCCGCATGAGCTCCGGCAGAAGCTGCAGCAGTAGGACGTTATCGGCGATGCGGCGCCCGGGCAGGAAGGCTGTCTGGGCGGGGTGGATGACGTTGCTGAAGACGGGGATGAGCCGCCTGGCGAGGACGCGGGCCAGTGTGCGGTAGTCCGTGCCGAGCAGCGTAATGGGCCGATACGACGAAGGCTGCAGGGGGTCCCCGGGCTTGCTGAAGCATGTAATGACGCCATCGAGGAAGCCGCGTGGGGGAGCACCAGCAGCGAGGGAGGCCGTGAACACACGCGCAAGCACGCGTGCCGTGGGGCCCCCCAGTTCCCGGTACAACTCAGCCGGGATGCCGTCACGGCCCGGGGTGCTGCCAGCCGGCGCCGCCGCCAGGGCAGCCTCCACCTCAGCTGAACTCACTGTGTCGGCGCCAAGCCGCACAGCGTCCTCGTCAGTGCAGCGCCGCCCAAATGCTGCAAGGGCCGCAAGTACGCGGTCACAGGCGTCCGGGTCCGTAGCCACCGCAGCACTGATGCGCCGCCAGTAGTCGACAATATGTGTGGGGATTTCGGGAAGGGAGTCACACACACTGCCGTCCGGGCGCCGGATTGCCGCAATGCGCGCGGCGCCGCCAGGGGGCCGCACAAGCCGCGTGATCGCAGGCGAAGCCGTCTCGCGGGTGCGCAGCCACTGGAGGCGGGCGGCACGAGCGTGCCGAGCGACCGCGCGCTGCGCCGCTGCGGCAGCCGCGGAGCGCGCGGCGACGGCCGCAGCAGCAGCCTGAGCAGCATCGGGGCCTCCAGCCTCTACCACCGCTAGGGCGGCCGCCTCAGCAGCACGGGCCGCCGCCTCCTCCGCTGTCTCCTCAAGGATGCGGCCACGGGCGATGCGGTTAAGGCGGCCAACCGTGCGCACCAGGTCGCGCTTGTAGGCCACAAACCACCGCAGCAACGGCGCCGGCGCCTCGGGGGCGGCGGCACAGGCGCCGCGGTTCCAGTCGAGCAGCGAGCGGCGCAGGTCGGGGAACGCGAGGTAGGCATCACTGAGCCGCCGCAAGCCAGGGCCAGGAGAGACGGCACCGTCGACTGGGGCAAGGGTGGCCACAACCAGGCGATGATCGGACGGTCGGCCAGGCACATGGGCGCACGCACGCAGCGACGACAGCAGCTCCGGAGAGAGCATGATGCGGTCAATGCGAGAGGCACCCATATGGTTGATGAAGGTGAAGGACCGGCGGGTAGGGTGCAGGTGGCGGAAGGAGTCCACAGGGGAGGCGCAGGTGGAGGCGAAGAGGGAGGTCGTGCCGGGGTCCAGGAGGCGGCCGCCGCGATGGAGGGTGTCAATGGCGGCGTTGCATACGAAGTTGTAGTCACCAGCCCACACCTTGAGGCCAGGCAGCGTGGCAGCCGGCGCAAGGTGGTCGGCAATGAAGCGGCGCTGGGCCGCTGGGTCGCCCGAGGGAAGGTAGACAGAGGCAAGCACTAGGGAGTGGCCGCCCCAAGCGAGAGGGAGGAGGAGAAGGCGGCTGGCGGCGGCCGGGTCGAGGGCGGGAGGCGTTGCCGGGGTCACCACGCCACGGGAGATGAGGGAGGCACGGATGAGGATGGCGACGCCACCGGTACGTGACGAGTCGGCAGGGCCCCACCATGCATACCAGCCACCCAGTCGGAGCTGCTGTGAGGCGAGACGCAGTTTAACCTGCGCCTCCGATATCACGTCGACCGTTGTGTGTGTCTCCTGTAGACACACGATGTCCAAGCGCTGCTGCGCCCAACACCGCAATAGGGCCGCCAGGCGGACAGGCGTGTCACTCCCGCCACCCAGCAGCCCCCGCACGTTGTGCGAACCAACACGCAAGGGCGCGAGCAGGGCCTGGGCGCCACGCCTGCTGTGGCGTGGCATTTAGGAATCGGCCGAGTCGGCGTCACCAGCGCCACCAGGCGCCAGGACGCTGTACCGGTTGTGGAGCAGGGTGGGCGGCGGCGCCCGGCGGCGCGGCGGCGGTCCCTCAGGCACCTGGGCTTGCTCTGGCAGAGCCTGACGCTTGGCCGGCTCCGCCCCTGGCGAGGCACTGCGCTGGCGGCGACGGCTGGGCACCACGCTCCACCCGCCGTCGCCGGCACCGTCGCCCGGGCGCGGCGCATTGCTGCTGGTGCGCCCATCCCCGGTCAGGGTGCTGCCGTCACCGGCTGGGACGCGACCGGCCCGTCGGCGGAAGACGCGACCGCTGCGGGTGCGGTGGTCCACGCGCTCCCCAGAGTTATCCGCAGAGGCGCCCCTGTGGCTGCCGCCCAACTTGCCAGAAGCCCCGCCATTCGTGCCACGCGAGGCGCTGCTGCTGCGGCGGCTGCGGGCGTGGCTGCGGGTGTGCGTGTGGCTGCGGCCCGGGCTGCGGCTGCGGCTGCGGCCGCGGCTGCGGCTGGCGCCGCGGCTGGTGATGCTGCGGCCCCGGCTGTTGCTGCGGTCGCGGCGAGTGCGGCTGTGGCTGCGACTGCCGCTGTGCTGGCGGCGGGAGCTAGCGCCGCGGCCGCCGCCGCCACGAGGGGTGCCGGACGGCGCAGCACCGCTGCCCTGGACGGCGCTGGGGCCATCCGCACGCGCGGCCGTAGCCGCAGCCGGGGCCGCGGCGGCCGGGCGTCGTTGCTGGCCACGGCGCCGCGTCGCTCCGCCAGTGCCGGAGGCACCGGCAGCACCCGCACTGCGTCGCAGCCGGACGCCGATGGTGGGGCGCAGAGGGCCCTTGCGGCCCTGCCGCGCGCTGCCGGCGGCGGGGGCGCCGGCGGCGCCTGCGCGGCCCTGCGCCGCTCCATCGACAGTGGACGCGCCAGCAGCACTCTTGCGGCCCTGCTGCGCGCCGCGGGCAGCGTGGGCACCCGCAGCACCCATGCGGCCCCGCGCCGTGCCACCGGCAGCGGAGGTGCCAGCAGCGTCCACGGGGGCTGGCGTCGCGCGGCCGGCAGCAGGAGCACCGGCGGCGCCCCTGCGGCCCTGCGCCGCGCCGCCGGCGGCGGCACGGCCGAGAGGAGTGCCCCCGCGGTCCCCCGCCGAGCCGCCAGCTGCAGCGCCGCCGACAGTGCCCCCGCGGCCCTGCGCCGATTCACCGGCAGCAGCAGCACCGGCGGCGCCCCTGTGACCCTGCGCCGCGCCAGCGGCAGCAGAGCCGCCAGTCATGCCACCGCGGCCCTGTGCCTCGCCGCTGGTAGCAGCGGCGCCGGTGGCATCCCCGCGGCCCCACGCCGCGCCGCCGGCAGCGGCGGCGCCGGTGGCGCCCGGCGCCGCGCCGCCAGGGGCCGCGGCACCACCGGCAGCGGCGCATGGGCCGCCCGGCTGCTGGCCACCCTGCCGACGGGACATGCGGCGCACATCAAGGGTGTACGTTTCTCCACCAGCTTCCAGGTTAGCCTGGTACCGGCCCAGCTCGAAGGCGGCACCGTGCGGCAGCGTCACTGCGAACAGTCCAGCCTTGCACAGTCCGACGGCTGTCAGGCGCAAGCTGCCGGCGCGCTGCACCTGCAGGGGGGCGGTTCCCCACAGCTCGCACAGAAGGGTGCGGACAGCGTCTTCAGTAAGCCACGGAGAGCTGACGGACACTAGGAGGCGCGTAGGCGCGGGCACGGCCGGTTGGCCGTCCACCCACGCGCGCCACCGCACCGGGTGCGGGTGCCCGATGTCCCGGCCGTAGGAGGCACCCGCCGGGACCGTGAAGCTGCTGTCCTCGTCCAGCAGCGTGACTAGATCAGGAATCGCCGATTTAGGGATCAGGACCGCGTACTCGAGCCGAGTCGTGGCATCGCGAACCTTCGATGCCGGCTTCGCCCTGATGCCCGGAGTGAGCTCCGCCAGTTGTGCCTTCGCGCGCAGAGGCGCCAGCCTTTGCATAACGCCCGAGAAGAAGCGAAATGCCGTTTTGGGGTAGCTCTGGAAATGGGTCGCAAGCACACCTTTGACCATCGCATTCAGGGTCAGAACCCCAACATTGGCGCGATGGCCGGCGGTCATAGGTGCGAGACTAGTCCTAAATGTCCGTGAGTTAGACGGGCCAGCCGCGGCCGGCTGGCTACCGGGAGCCATTCCCGTTATGGTTAGCGAATAGAGGTTACATGTGGGATGACAGCCACGGGCAAGCCAGGGCTCCATAAACGCACGAGACACGTACGCACACTCGAGGAGGGAACCTCGAATGACCCCCATGCTCCTCGCCTCACTAAAGGAGGGGAGGAACCCCGAGCAAGGCTCACCGCAAACGCTAGCGCTGCTCACCTAAGCCGCGGGTCGGCGTCAGACTGACTGCCACTTTGCAAAGTGCAACTCCTACCCCAAAACACCAGCACCAACAGGGCAGGGCCCTCACACTGTTGGGTGCAGCCCGAAGCTGCATCCTGTAGACGGCCTAGGGCCGTGCAAGTTCGCTGAACCACGAGGATCAGCCGGTCCGACCCACCAGACAGCACAAGCCACAGCGCCCGCAACCTAGCGTAGGCGGTGCAGGCACGCCCACCGCCCAACCAAGTCCACACAGCCTCGCAACACCCTAGCACAGCAGACAGCGCCAGCCAGCCTTCGCTTAGTCGGCCTGCGCCAGCCAGCCTTCGCTGGACTGCCTTCGCCAGACTGCATTCGCCAAGCAGGTCTCTCCACTGTGTAGATGCGCCCACAGCTCCAGCCGCCGCCGCCCGGAAGACGCCGGTCCTGGCTCCCGCCGCAGCGTGCCCCTGTTCACGCGCGGCGAGCCCGGCGCCACGTCAGGCCGCGGCAGCAGCCCACAGCAAGAGTCGCCAGCAGCTCCAATCGGCCCTCCGTTACCGAAAGAGCCGCTCAGCGACACGCCACTGCGAGCCCGGCAGCAGCGAGCGCCCCGCCAGAAGCATCGCGAAGCCATGAGGACGAGGTCGACCGGCGAGCAGGCGCGCCACCCACGCTAGGTCGCGAAGGCTCCACGGTGTGAAGTCATGATGTTCGGCAAAGAGTGCCAGAGCGGGGGCCGCTCGGCAGGACGGCGACGATGATGTCGCCGACTGAGTGGCGCGCCGCAGCCAGAGCAGCACTGACGCACTACAGCTGACCTAAGCAACGCCAGGGACGCCATGGAGGCGCCACAGGGGATGGGCGCGGCCACAAAGGCCGGCCAGGAACTACTACCGACAAGGAGGGTCAGGGCGCCGAGGCGCCCTAACGCAACCAAGCGGAGTAGAACGAGCTAGCTGATAGAGGTTACATGTGGGACGACAGCCGTGGACTAGCCAGGGTGGTTAGCTGATAGAGGTTACATGTGGGACGACAGCCGTGGACTAGCCAGGGCCCCAAAAACGTACGAGACACGCACGCTCACCCGAGGAGAGACCCCCGAATGACCCCCATGCTCCTCGCCTCCGGAGAGGGGAGGAACCCCAGGCCCGGCTCACCGCAAACGCTAGCGCTGGGTTAGCGAATAGAGGTTACATGTGGGATGACAGCCACGGGCAAGCCAGGGCTCCATAAACGCACGAGACACGTACGCACACTCGAGGAGGGAACCTCGAATGACCCCCATGCTCCTCGCCTCACTAAAGGAGGGGAGGAACCCCGAGCAAGGCTCACCGCAAACGCTAGCGCTGCTCACCTAAGCCGCGGGTCGGCGTCAGACTGACTGCCACTTTGCAAAGTGCAACTCCTACCCCAAAACACCAGCACCAACAGGGCAGGGCCCTCACACTGTTGGGTGCAGCCCGAAGCTGCATCCTGTAGACGGCCCAGGGCCGTGCAAGTTCGCTGAACCACGAGGATCAGCCGGTCCGACCCACCAGACAACACAAGCCACAGCGCCCGCAACCTAGCACAGGCGGTGCAGGCACGCCCACCGCCCAACCAAGTCCACACAGCCTCGCAACACCCTAGCACAGCAGACAGCGCCAGCCAGCCTTCGCTTAGTCGGCCTGCGCCAGCCAGCCTTCGCTGGACTGCCTTCGCCAGACTGCATTCGCCAAGCAGGTCTCTCCACTGTGTAGATGCGCCCACAGCTCCAGCCGCCGCCGCCCGGAAGACGCCGGTCCTGGCTCCCGCTGCAGCGTGCCCCGGTTCACCCAGGTTAGCGAATTTGGGGGAGGGGGGTTGTCTGCAACCATCGGCCATACTGGGCCACGGTAACGCCTCGAAACACGGGCTCGCAGATCGGCGCTGGGTGACGCGCATTCCCTAATCAGGGGCCTCCTCCTGCCCCGACGCATCAGCGCCAACTGGCTCGCAGACCGGCTTCTAGAAAGCAGGATAGCTCTCGCGGGGAAACCATCAGAACCCGCCGCACCAGCGTCCTCACCCGTAGAGCAGCGACCTAGGAAGGCCGAGATGGCACTCTTTCGGGGAAGTTCGGCACAAGTATGTTCAGTGCCTACACAGGTAACGGAGCCGAACCGTTCCTGATGGGTTTCGATCTTGCGACCTTGATGTGACTCCGGCACCCAACTCCGGCATCGTGGCGCAAGACCACCCGCGTACAAAGCCCACGGGCGGGTTAGGTATGTGGGGGAGGGGGGTTGTCTGCAACCATCGGCCATACTGGGCCACGGTAACGCCTCGAAACACGGGCTCGCAGATCGGCGCTGGGTGACGCACATTCCCTATTCAGGGGCCTCCTCCTGCCCCGGCGCATCAGCGCCAACTGGCTTGCAGACCGGCTTCTAGTAAGCAGGATAGCTCTCGCGGGGAAACCATCAGAACCCGCCGCACCAGCGTCCGCACCCGTAGAGCAGCGACCTAGGAAGGCCGAGATGGCGCTCGTTTGGGGAAGTTCGGCACAAGTATGTTCAGTGCCTACACAGGTAACGGAGCCGAACCGTTCCCGATGGGTTTCGATCTTGCGACCTTGATGTGACTCCGGCACCCAACTCCGGCATCGTGGCGCAAGACCACCCGCGTACAAAGCCCACGGGCGGGCTAGCGAATTTGGGGGAGGGGGGTTGTCTGCAACCATCGGCCATACTGGGCCACGGTAACGCCTCGAAACACGGGCTCGCAGATCGGCGCTGGGTGACGCACATTCCCTAATCAGGGGCCTCCTCCTGCCCCGGCGCATCAGCGCCAACTGGCTCGCAGACCGGCTTCTAGAAAGCAGGATAGCTCTCGCGGGGAAACCATCAGAACCCGCCGCACCAGCGTCCTCACCCGTAGAGCAGCGACCTAGGAAGGCCGAGATGGCACTCTTTCGGGGAAGTTCGGCACAAGTATGTTCAGTGCCTACACAGGTAACGGAGCCGAACCGTTCCTGATGGGTTTCGATCTTGCGACCTTGATGTGACTCCGGCACCCAACTCCGGCATCGTGGCGCAAGACCACCCGCGTACAAAGCCTATCTACGGGTCCTCTGGAAAGTGTGACGCATCCTGTGCGTCGTCGCGTACAGCGCGATTTCGGCCGAACGCATTGACATAGCCGAATGATCATAGCTTCCTCTATACGTGATCTTGGTCCCAGGGCGCGAGAGCGAGTGCAGCGTATGAACGAGGCCAATAACTGCGCTTCATTGTCAGGCGCGAAAATGCGCGTAGCTATAACCTACATCGCAATTCACAGATAGCACAGATAAGGCTGTCTGAAAGCACTAGAACATGCACATGAAAGCCAACTCGACCGATCACAAACACGAAAGCTTTCACGTAGATGACGAGGAGACGTATCCATGCATAACGTTGATATATGCAGAAATGCACAGTTGCGAACTTTGGCGGGAGGTGCCAGCTCGGCGACGCCGACCTCGCTCCCCGCCCCCCCCCCCAACCCCCCCCCCCCCCCCCCCCACCATTACTCTGCTTTGTTCTCCGCGTGACAGCATGGCAACGCCGCATGCCCATATCTTTTCCCAACCACTACAGCTCGGTAGCTGGGCTCATGGGCTAAGTTTCCCCGTCCTGGACCTACCTGCCGCTACAACACTCCGCCTTGCGCTACCCCCGGAATCCGCTCTGGCTCAGGCGGCCTTTACACGGGCTATTACGCGGCTCAGGCGGCACTGCGCTATGAGAAACACTGGTGCAAGCTACTAGCCGCGCCCAATGGCCGGCGAACCGCCATTCCGCCGCTAGATGTCGCCTACGCATGGTGCGTACGTCTGGGTGCGCAATCATCTCCAGGACTGCTGCTGTTGCAGCACATGGTAACAGCATCCCGCAATTGCGCGTAATAGCAGCAGATCCGGCTCGGAGCATCGAGATGCGCAGAGCGCGCGCGGGGGCAGAGATTGGAACTTTGCTTGAACCTTATCTTGTCATCAGGCAGGCAGTTACTTGACACGCTATTGCATGCGTCAGTGCGGCGTAACTTCCTGAAAGCGAGTAGACTTCAGAGCGCGAACACCCAAACCATGTGCTTAAGCCCCATTACACACAGGGTGGGAATTTCGGGGAAAGGCTGTTTTTGAGTGGTTGGGACTACCCGTTTCCAAGCACTATTGCAGTTCCCTAGCGGGCCGGTCCAGCACTGCTGGATGCCTGGGCGGGACAACCGGACGGCTCGGCGGGGACTTTTGGATGGCCCGGTGGGCCGACCCGGGAATGCTGGATGGCCCGGCGGGGACTGCTGGATGGCTGGGTCGGGGTCATCCCAGCACTGTTGAATGGCTCTGCACGTTACACGCGGCGTGCTGTTATGACTGCGCCGCGGACCAGGGAGGAGCGTGGGGGTATGCCAGGGGACTTCAAAACGCGTGTTTTTTTGTGGTTCCATGTCATGCCCTCAGCATTCAACACCTGCATTACGCCTTAGTATCAATACTATACTGAGCTGTGTTCACGCTATAGCGGCCGTTTACAGCTAAACGCTAAACCTCGAAACGATGTCTCTGCGGAAAATGTCCAGCGTTCGCTTTAGTTTACCTTCATGAATTGTGCACATGTAATAGGTGTCCTGTTCAAACAGCTTTCCAAGTCAGGAAGCGTGATGTGTGCACGGGTTGGCTCGCGTCTGCTGGATGTCTGTGCTGGGGTTGGCCCAGGGATGCAGGATGAGCCGGCGACCAATGCGTGGATGGCTGGGTCGGGTCGGCCCGGAACTGTTGGATGGCCGGGCGGGCACTGTCGCATACCCCGGTCGGGTCGCCCCCAGGTAGGCAGGTTATGTGGCCGGGCTATGCTGGATGCCCGCGCCGGCCGGATGCGTCTCCGACCCCGATGCAGGGCCCTGGATGGCTCGCCCAGACATCCCTCCCACCCTCCTTACACACGCACATGCGCACGCGCACTCTCACAGGCTGGTGCACAGGCAGCATCCCTCCGCCTACAAGGATGACACGGCGGCGCGGGGAGTGGTTCGGCGCCATCCCCTGACGACGCAGGTGGAGGCGGCGGAGAAAACTATAGGTTTCGCATTACAAGGCAGTCAGAGGCGTGGCATACAGCGCAATCCCATGCATGCATGCATCATGATGAGCTGTTGCCTGCCTCCATCATGAGCTGTTGCCTGCCTGCCTGCCTGCCTGCATCCCACCACCTCTCAGTCCCTCGCCGCTTAGCCTGCTTCCAAATCACCATCCAACCCCCTCCCGCTACTCCCGCCCCCCTCCCGCCCCGCCTACCCCGCCCTCCCGCCCCGCCCTCCCGCCCCGCACGCGCGCACACGCACACGCACACACCAGGCATTCGGTTTCTCAGTGGACGCGGTGGATAGGACCGCCTGGCAGCGTGTGGCGGGGTCGGGCGCCGCCATGTGGCCCCCGCCCGCCCCCGGCTCCCAGCATGACCTGGCAGCGGAGCTGGCAAAGGCGGAGGCGGAGGAGGCGGAGGCGGAGGCAAAGAAGGAGAAGGCGGTGAAGGCAGCGGGAGGCAAGGCGGGCGTGGAGGGAGGTGGAGGCGGAGGCGGCGGAGGCAGCGCGCAGTTTGTGGAGTACATGGTGCGTGCGTGCGTGTGCGTGTGTGTGTGTGTGTGTGTGTGTGTGTGTGTGTGTATGGAGTGGAGTCCCAAGATAGCTGCTGGCTTGCCGTGCCGCCGTTAGAACACACGCTGTCCCACGCACTTGTGATTCAACCACTCCTTTACGATCTTCGTTCTTCTACTTACTTGCTGCTGCTTGCCCCCACCCCCACCCCCACCCCCACCCCACACACGCGCCCCCACACCCTTGATACTCGCGCGGCCGAACGAACGCAGGTGTCGGCGATGCCGCGTATGTCCTGGCAGCTGCACACTTGGCTGCGACCCCACTTCCTGGACCCCGCGTTCCTGGGGCGCGCGGCGCGGAGGTGGGGCGGGGTTTGTACATACCAGCCCAATCAAACCAAGCCAGACCAAACCAAACTAGATAGCAAAGCACAGGCAGAGGCGACAGTTGCTGGGGCTGGGGCTGGGGCAGGGGCAGGGGCCGTGTGCGCACGCGCCAGTGGCATGCTTGTAAGCGAATCTGCGTAGGAGGGTGCACACGCGATGGCGCAGCCTGCTAGTGCCAGCAATGTTGCCGTGCGCGGCCGTGCGCGGGCGCGGTAGTTACCAATGTTGTGATGAGACCCATTGGATCTGCCGTTGGTTTGCGAATGCTGTCGTGCGTGGCCTTGGAAATAAAACATTGCAGGTACGCTCGCTTCCTGGCAATGCACGCGGCTCACCCCGACCTGCTGCTTGTCCCGGCGGCCGACATCGCCCTGTTCTGGCACACCCACATCGGCATGAGCGACCAATACGAGGTGGCGTGCGGCAGGCTGTTCGGAGGCGCCTCCAGCAGCAGCGCGGCGGCTGGTGGCGGCGCCGGCGGCGGTGCCGCCGCCGCCAGCAGCTCTTCGACTTCCGCAACTGCTGCTGACGAAGAGCCGTTGTGGCGGCGGCTGCTCTGGGGCCCGACTAGCCCTGCTGGCGGCGGTGGCGGTGGGGGCCAGCAGGCGGCTCCCTCGATCGGCGGCGTCGGCGTTGGCGCCGGTCACCGCCGGCAGTGACAAGTCAGCAGCAGCCACTGACGTCAAGTTTGAGCATCTGTCCTCCCGGCTGACGGCAACGGCGGCTGTGGCGGCGGCGCCGCCGCTACCGCCGTCAACCCAGTGGCCCGCCGCCGCCTCGTCGCCAGCAGCGTCACTACTCTTCGATCCAGACTACCTAGCCCTGTCGCCCGACAAGCGAGCCGAAGCGTACGGCAGAACCGCGGCGCTGTACCAGCAGATGTACGGCGAGCCGTACAACGACCCGGATACGGCGTGGATTGCGCCCGATGTGCCGTACCCGCTGGCGGCGCCGTGCAGCCCGATTGCGCCGCTGCTGCGGGCGTTCGACGACAACCCGCAGCACGCGGCGCAGACCGGTGCGGTGGCGGCGGCGAAGCGGCTGGGGGTGCGGTTTCCGGCGCCGCACGCGCAGGTTCAGCGCGCCGGCGCGCACGCGTTGTACCTGGCTTGGCTAGCGGGCCGACGCGCAGACAAGGTGCGTACGTAGCTGGCTAGCGTCGTTGGCAGCTAGATAGGTCGGTTCACACGCACCGATTTACGCACCTAGCTAAACTTATCGTAGCGTTTGGTTTTGCTTGGGAGAAGCATGGATGGGTGCATGGGGAACGAAGTGTTAGGGCTTCAGCCTTTTATCTATCACGAGCATCCCCCTTACCTCCGTCCTCCTCTACGCGGTGTCTTCTGCATGCAGTGCTTCAACAGCTCCACTTGCGGCGGGCGCTGTATGGTGTCCAGCTCGCGCACGCGCAACTACACCATATCGTGAGTCATCCATCCACTTGTTTGACCACCTCGCTCTCCTCGCCAAGGATCTCGATCACCTACCGCGCTCGCGCGCCCACTCCAAGTACGCTTCTTCACCCCGTTCGCGTTCACCATTCGTGACATGCCGTGCCGTGCCGCGCCGTGCCGTACCGCACATGCCGTACCACACATGCCGTACCGCACACAGGCACGCGGTGGCGGCGGTGGTGTCGTGCGCCTACTTCCTGGACCTGCCAGTCAGCCTGCAGGTGGGTGTTGGGGTGGTCTGGTGGTGGCTCGTCTGGTGGCAGCTCGTCTGGTGGTGCGTCTGCTGGTGGCTTGTCTGGTTGTGCGTGGGTCTGGTGATAGACGGTGGGCAGGAGCAGTACGCGCTTGTGGGCGGGCACGTACGCCGGGTGGCTGCCGGGCCACGGCGATGTCGTATGATCAGCGTGCGTGCTTCCCGCCCTTGCTTCCCTTCCTTCCCTTCCCTCACGCCCCCACCCGCCCCACCCGCCCGCCCGCCCACCCACACAGCACCCCTACATCAAGGCCATCAAGCTCAACCACGGCGCCTGGCGGCCGCAGGAGCGCCAACCCAGTGGTGAGTGATGAGCGAGTGAGCACTAACACACTAGGTTGGAGTAATTCCGCCGTCGCCCCTGCCACCGCCACCACTGCCACTGCTACTGCCACTGCTGCTACTGCCATTGCCTGTGCAACACTCCTACTGCCACTGCTACCGCGGCGGGCTGTGTGTCTCGATATCTCCAGTGTCGGCCCCCAGCGCGCACTTGAATGTCCGGCGGCCCCGCGGATCCCAACTGTCTCCTCTGCAAACACACTGACACACACACATGCATATGCTACCCTGCGTGCTCTCTCCCCTTGAAACTACTGTCAACATTCTCACCGCTGAACCCTCCCATTCGCTTATGGCTGGGACTTGCATATATATGTGCAGCGGGCCCTGCTACTGCCACAACCACTGCCACAGCCACTACTGCTACTGCCGGCGGCTACTCCCCCGCCGACCCCTGGCTACTGCTGGCGCCCGCGCAGCGCTACCCCCTGGACGGGCTGCAGCTACTGCTGGAGGCTTGTGAGGCGGCGGCTGTAGCAGCTGCTACAGCAACCGCTACTACTGTCTCCCAGAAGCAGTTCTTCCGCGCGGCAGTAGCAGTGCCTTGACCGGCAGTAGCAGCAAGTACGGCGGCGGCAGCAGCAGTAGCGGCAAGGGCGCTGCGGATGACTCGGCGGGCGGCGGCAAATGGCGGTCGTGGTCCCTGCGCTTCACCAGCAGCAGCAGTAGCAGTAGCAGTAGCAGTAGCAGTAGCAGTAGCAGTAGCAGCAAACGGCGGCCGAGTGACGGCGGCGCCAGCAGCAGCAGCAGGAGCAGCACCAGTGGCATGGCCGTCCTTTCCGTGAAAGGCGCCGGCGGCATCGCCTGCGGCGGCGGCGGCGACGGCACGACAGCGGCGGCGGGCGCGGCGGCGGCTAGTGTGCTGGCGGCGGCAGCGGCCCGGCTGGATCCGGAACTTGTGAATCCGCTGTGGGCCATTCTGCTCACACGGCCTGGCATGGCGGCGGAGATGCAGGTGTGTGGGAACTAACGGTCGGGAGGGCGGGCGGGCGGGTTTCACCGTTTCCCATGAGAGTAATGGGTGTTTGCGGTGCATGGCAGGGGCGGGTGAGCGGACCGCAACGCGAGCCACGGGACAGAAGGAGTGGGAGGAGGCCGGGGGCGTGAGAGCTGTGGGGTCCTGCAGGGTTGGCGCGTGTTCTTCACTATCCTTACAGTAAAGTTGGCTACAGAACCATTACGCAATCCGGCACTACAGCGCGCACCTGTAAGCAGTCACAAAACGCATCCCAAGATGACAGGATCGCTTACAGCACCCACTCGCCTGCCTGCACAGCCTCGCGCCTCGGGCCCCTCCACCCACCACACCGTGTCCCGATCACCTGTCTTAAACCCATCGCCCATTCCTTGTCCCCCGCAACCCCATTTATTTGTCGCCATCCACATGCAAACTGTCAACAGTCCGTCTTTTACGCGGCCTGGGCGGAGGCGGCGGCTCGCGGCGTGGATTGCATGCACTTCGCCTACCAGCGCCAATCGGTGCGGCCGGCGGCGGACGGCATTGCCTACTACGGACCCACAGACTACTACAACACAGTCGCGCTGCTGTACTACGACGGGGGAGGGGTGAGTGTCGTGCGGCGCTGTCGTCGTACGTACTGCTGCATGCCGTACACAGTGGCTTCATGTCATGCCCGCCTAGCTACTGCCAAGGAGTCTCACCGCTACGGCGACGGCGATCCGTTTATTTTGCGCGAGTTGATGCATGCATGCAAGCATGCTGGCTGAAAGACGTACGTGGCCTTGTGATTTGTGGCTGTGAGCGTGGGCGACTGGATCGCTTCGGCTTATGCGCGTGTGCCGTACAATCCGCTCGCTTGCAATGCACAGATCTACTGGTCTGGCTTCGACGCGTGCCACCCTGTGGGTGGTGGCGGCGGCGCCTCCCACGGAGACGGCGGCAGCTGGATCGGCGGCGGGCATGGCGGCGGCGGCTGTGGCGGCGCCGCCGGCTGCAGCGGCGCTGCCGGCTGTGGCGGAGGTGGCGGCGGCTGTGGAGGCGGCGGCTGCGGCGGTTGCGGCGCGTGAGGCATCATCAGGGGCTGAATCTCATGCCATCCCGCCCCCGCATGGCTGGACGCTGGACCTGATGGACCTGGCGTAGTGAGACTATGTGTGCGAGCATGCCGGAAATGATGGAACTGCAAGCGAGTTGACATTATAGTACGGTACAGGGAAGGCTGTGAGCTCATGCAAGAACGGTAGCTACACTGGCTAGTACGGTGTTTTCGTGAACAATAATGACGATGAGAGCATTGACTTGCATGCTTTCAACGGAATAACCTCGCTCCTTAGGCCTGTACCTGGCCTCAACCTGAAGTGGTTCTGTGCGCGGCACAGACAGACACTCTTGCACTACATATATACGCGGCGTTGGCGTCCAGACGCGACTGAAGTTACATGTATATATGGGATGATGTGAGATTAAATAAGATGGGATAAACTGCTTTGGGAGTGAGATGACGTGCACTGGGATGGGCAGCAGGAGACGTGGATGGGACGGAAGCCCCTGGCACCGAGGCGAGGAATGAAACCACGCACCAAGCCCTGATTACCACCCAAGCGGCCAAACTCTACAGCACGTGCCCTCCGTCCCATACACAACCACGTTGCCGCTCCCGCTCTCGCTCTCATCCCCCCGGTTCCCGCCTCTCTTGGCCCCCCTGGTAGGCGCCGCGATCACATCCCCCGGCGCCGGTTTCATGTGTGCCATCTGTTGGGTTCTGGGAATCAGCTGCACCCTACGGGACTTTACCAACCTGCCTTACCACTGTCCCATCGCACACCCCGCCGCCGGTTTCATTCCCCCCGCTGCTCTCAGTACCCCCGGCGCCGCTCTCATTCCCCCCGCTAACGGCAGGCCCAGCGCGAGTAGCGGGGTTGCTAGCTAGTCAGGGCTTTTGCCGCTGCAGCAGCAGGTAGGTGATGTATGGACCCGCGACACCGGCGTTGTGGCGGCTGTTCCCGCTGCTGTGCGTGCTGCCCGCCGGCGGCGGCGGCCCGTGCAGCGCCAGCGCCGCCACCTAGTTGGCGTTCCCGTTGTCGTAGCCAGCGCAGCGTGCCGAGTTGTCCGGCGGCGGCCGCGGCGTGTGCTGCGTGTGGGCCCTGGCTTCAGCACTGCCGCTGTAGCAGAGTGCGGCAGGCATGGCGCGCCCACCACGCCGCCTGGATGCAGCCATGGCGTGGCACGCACGCACTTGCCCTTGTGCGGCGCAACTGCTGAGGCCAAGGCGACAACGAACGCGTTGACGCTAGGACCGGGTGGGGATCAGGCCATTCCCACCGATGGTTTTGCCCAGGGCGAGTCTGCGAGGGAATTGGGGGAGCCACGGCTTGCTCGCGAGCTTCTCGCTCAAACTTTGACGCTTCAGCTGGACTCAAGCCAAGTGGATACAATTATGAGGCGTGTACCCTCTTGTATCAATCGTTCCGACTCACACGAATCAGAACGGGCGCTCAAATTTCGAGCGATGGGCCTGGTCGCTTTAGGTCTCAGACTTGCTCATTCACTCTTTCATACCATAAGGTGGCGCTCTTACACGCGAGTCTGGAATATAACATACACCATGCGTTTGTAGTTAACGCGAAGGTATCTGCGCGAGCCTGTTGCGCGGGCCCCGCGCCTGGGCCCTTCGCATCTTATCGGTGCAAGGTATTTGAGCCCTGTGGACGTTAACTATTACCTTAGGAACAATGGCATCACCCGGAGAAGAAATAGCATGGTTCCCGCTCGACACATGCGTGTCAGACTTTATGCGCCTGCTGCACGCTGTCGACACCTTTCCGCGTGGTAAGTAGCAACTTGTTGGAACACAGGGTCAGGAACGCCAATAATACCTGGGAGGCCGAGCGCCACGCTCCTGTCCCGTTGACCCGCAACTCAATTGTGCGCATTCCGCCTGCTGCTGCCCTCCCACCCTCCGTTTCCCACCCACACAGGCGGGCTCTACTCGGGCTATTACGCCATCCAGGCAGCGCAGCGCTATGAGTGCTTTTGGACCATGGTGCTAAAGACTCAGCCCCTGGGCAAGGGCGGTGCGGCAATCCTGCCCCCGCTGGATGTGGCGTACGCATGGTGCGTCGGGGGCATGACGGTGCCGGCTTGTGTCTACGCCGCGATGTTACTTCACGTCCTCTCCCGTGCAAGCACGGCTTACGGTTCCTGCATTATGGCATAGGAAAGCACTGCAGGTCTGCACCCCTCCCTGCCGCGTCCCCCGACATGTCCCGCATAGTTTGGGCTCCCACTGTATCGCCTCGTTGCCGCCCACCAGGCTGGTTCACCGGCAGGACCCGGCCGGCTACAAGTCCGCCATGGTGGCCCTGGGCGTGGAGAAACCGCACCCAGCCAATGCGGAACAGGCTTTTGGCTTCTCGGTCGACCGCGCGGACCGGACGGAGTGGAAGAAGGTGGCGGGGGCGCACGAGCAGTGGCCACCGCCAGCCCCGGGGTCGTCGTACGACGTTGACCACGAGGTGTTGGCACGCGGCAGGCCGAACTACGCCGCGGGCCTGGTGAGTGGGCTTTCTTAATTTGGGTCATACCACATGCAATCTAGATGAGGGAGGATACCGCGTTTCGGCAGGAGCGCTATACCTGCTGTGCGCAGTCCTTCCGAGCTGGGACTGGACACCGGGGAGATTGAGGAGCTGTCCCCGATCGCCCTCGCGCTTTCGTTTGCCTGTGGAGCTGTCCTCTCACGACGCCCCGCCGCACGTACGCACAGGCCAACGCCATGGTCCACTTTTCGCGGCTGCTGCACACCTGGATGCGGCCGCACTTCCTGGACAGCGCCTTCCTGCAGCGGGCGTGGGGCAGGTGCGCGGGGGTTGTGGACTGGTGCTGCGCCGGCGCCGCCCGTGTGGCTGTGCCAACTGCCAAGAGCGAGCGCGCACCCACACAGCCGTGGACCTTCTGCATTCCAGTGATCTGGGTCAGGGCCTGTGCCAGCCCCCTCGCTCGCTGTCGCCACGCACTAGACCCACATCAGAAATGATAAAACCTGCTCAAACTCGATAACGTGTACACACCTGCTGCGCCCCAGGTTTGCCAAGTTCCTGCGCCTGCACATAGCGTACCCGCAAGAGGTGCTGGTGCCGGCGGCCGACATCGCGCTCATCTGGCACACCTACCTCGGCCTGAGCGACAAGTACGCGGAGATGTGTGCGCGCGTGTTCTGCGAGCTCCAGGAGAACCAGCCGGCCCTGTGGCGGCCCGATTACCTGACCCTGTCGCCGAACCAGCTCCCCGCGGCGTACGGCAAAACCGCGGCGCTGTACACTGCCGCGTACGGCGGAGAGCCGTACGCCGACCCGTACACGGCGTGGATCGGGCCCGAGGTGCCGTACCCGCTGGCGGCGCCCGGGAGCCCCGTGGCGGCGTGGCTTAGCGCGCTGGACGAAAACCCAAAGCACGGCGAGCAGGCGGCGGCCATTGCGCGCGCGGCCGCGAAGCTGGGCGAGGGCCAGCCCTGGGCTTCCGCTGTGGTGGGTGTCGCTGTGCGGCGGACAGGGACGGGCAGTGGGCCGGAGTACGGAGGGCAGGTGCAAAACCGGCCTGAGTTGTGCTTGGGATAGCCCTCATGTCGCCGTCTCCAGGGGCATAAGGGCATTATGCATGCGTGCGATGGATCTCGGCTCGAGCGGGGCTAGCCGGCATCGCGCGCCCTTCAGGGCGACAGGAAACTCCGCTACTCACAGCAGCAACCACAGACCTCACACGCCGCTTGACGTGTTCCTTCCATACATGATGTGCGTCGCCTTGCGCGCTTGCCCCCTCAATCGCTCCGCGCCCACCATGCCGCAGGTGCCGCGCGCCGGCGCACACGCGCTGTACCTGGCGTGGCTGGCGTCGCGCCGCGCCGAGCACGTGAGCAGCTTGGCAGCTTGCTTTGGGGCCCTTGCGGCGGGACAATCTGAAAGTGGAAGGGCCGGGGGCCGCCGAAGCAATACCAAGGCCGCACAACGGCCCCAGTTCAACCCGATCCAAACATCGCTGCAAGCAGCTGCCGCTTGCAAATGGCATTCTTCTGTTCCCCGCCCCCTCCCCCGGACTTGATGCGTGTGCTTAAATCGCTCCGGCCCCCATGACTGGCTATCCCCCCCCCTCCCCGCAGTACTACGTGGACGCCACCTGTAACCGTTGCTGCTTCACGTCCAGCGCCTCCGTGCACGCCAAGGCTCTGTCGTGAGTGCATTCTCGCCTGCTCCCTAGCTGCTCCCTAGCTGCTCCCTAGCTGCTCCCTAGCTGCTCCCTAGCTGCTCCCTAGCTGCAGCTCCCTTGGCTGCTCCCAAGCCGGTCGTCTCTTGGCACACATTCTGATACGGCCCGCATCTTAGTGATAAAGCTTGTGTTGTAATCCGCCAGGACCGGCGTCGCGGCGGTGGTGTCGTGCGCCTACTTCCTGGACCTGCCGGCTACGCCCAAGGTGGGGCGCGTGACTTCCCTATGCCACAAGGCCTTTTGCCGTGGCTCTTTGCGCGCCGTTGTCGCAAGTTGCTGCTCAAGCAGGCGCCTAGCTTCATTTCTTATCCCAACTACCAATCAGCCGGGCGCAACGATGTGCACACCTCCTCTTTGTGTATGTTTCCATTTCCGCTCCCGGCGCAGCACCCCTACCTGAAGGCTGTCCAAGTGCGCGGCGGGCTGTGGCAGCAGCAGTCCTCAGGTGCGTTAGCAACCCTCCTCGCCGCACCCAATCCGGGGGTACGTCAAGGGCCCTGTCACTTGGGCGTGTCGTTGTGCGTGTCAGCCCGTACGGCTGTACCCTTGGCCAGTTGCATGTTGCTCGCGCCTCCCCGGCTGACACACACACACACACACACACACACACACACACACACACACACACACACACACACACACACACACACACACACACACACACACACACACACACACACACACATATGCACACAACCACGCCATGCATGCACGCACAGGCGCGCCCGCGAACGGTGCCGCGCCGCCTCCTCCCGGCTTCTCACCAGCTGACACGGAGCGGCTGCTGGGCCCCAGCCAGCAACACCTGATGGTGGGGCTGGGCCAGTTGCTGGGCGGCGGCGCCGGCGGTTCGAAGGCGGCGGCGGCGGGGGGTGGCGCAGGCGGCACGCAGCAGCAGGTGGCGCCGCTGTGGAGCATCCTGGGCGCCAAGGACAGTTCAAGCCGCGCGCAGGTGCGTGGGCCTTCAGCGGTGACCACAGTGCTCTTAGCTTCCAGATACGCTGTAGAAACGTGCCACAAATCCGTCGGGAAATTGCTACGTCCCAGACTAGGGAAATTGTTTCGGGCGTGGATGCTGCGGGAAGGGTTACCTGCAGTGTGTAGACGCCGCGGGCCTGAAGGCATCTTCCAGACACGGGCACTGGCTGTGGTGGGCGGCAGAGAAGCCAGTGCGTGGGTGCGCTGCGGACTGGGTTAAGAGCTCAGCAGTAGGTTGCGTCAGTGGGTTGCTTGAGGCGGGCTGTGTGCGTGCGTGCGAGTCATCATTGGGGGACACTAGGACCAAACCCATACCAAAACAGGCGAAACCCAGAATGACAGCCTCTGAGTCTCAAAATGGGCAGCATGCTCTTCACGCCGCTGCGGTCTGCCCCGCCGCCCCACCGCCGTACGCACGCACCGTGATGTGTGCTCTGCAGGCGTGCTACAAGAGCGCCTGGACGCTGGCGGCCGCCACAAACGTGGGCCGCATGCAAACGGCCTACCAGCACCGCAAGCACAACGCACGCGACGACGGCGTGTACTACTACGGCACCACCGACTATTACGCCGCAAACACGCTGTTCTACGCGTACGGGGTGCGTGTACGGCACTGTACGGTTTCGGAGAAGGGCAGTGTACGGCACGGTGGTGGAAGGGCTTTCGGCGTGCAGTGCTGGTGTCGTGCATTGTCGGTGTCATGTCAAGCACGTGGTCAAGGCCACATGGGCGCGAGGAATGGGTCGAGAAGGTGGGGGAGGGGCTGGATGGTATTTACATACCGCATGGCATGGCTTGGGTGGTTGGGTGGACTCCTTGCAGGGTCTGCAGCCCGGCCCTGCTGTGGGTCAGCGGGCCCACCGCCAGCACGGCTTTGGAGCACGGGAGGGCAAGCCGCACCCAAGCTGAACCGAGTGGCAGTAGGCAGTAGCTCAGAAAGACTTGTGACGGCCGTCAGAGCCGCGTCCAAACGCAGTGCCCCTTCTCTAAATCCCAATGCCTTTTTGCCAACGGTTTGCAGGCGGACGCGTACGCCTTCGACGACCCCCGCCGCAACTCCTACAACGGCATGGTGGTGGTTGGCGGCGGCTATGACGGCGGAGGCGGTTGGAGTGGCGGCGACGGCGGTGGCGGCTTCAGCAGTGGTGACGGTGGCGGCGGCTTCAGCGGCGGCGATGGTGGTGGTGGTGGCGGGTGCGGCGGTGGTGGAGGCGGCGGCGGCTGCGGTGGTGGAGGTGGCGGCGGTGGAGACTAGACTGACGTACCAGCATAGGGCTGGACATAACGGTCAGGCGTGACACGAAAGGCTGTGATTGGGCCCGTGACAGCAGCGCGGTTACCTTACCTGCGATCTTGGGTGCTGAAGTTTGGACCGGCAGCGCGGAGAGTGAGTTGCATTGCGGGGGCACGGGGCAAATTGAAGTGGGGGGCCAGGTCGGAGGGGAGGTGCCGAGGTGGGGACAGTGTTGCTCAGGGCGTGGATTTGCTGGGCCACTCCCTGGCTGCGACACGGTTAGGTAGGGGGAATGGATTTGGGACTGCACCCAGCCAGGCAAGCCTGCCAACCTGAGCGGCTGAGCCACATCAGCTCGTGAGTTTCAATGTCAACCCATCCTAGCACCCCGCACGTGAAGGTTATGTATGGAGGACTTCCAGTGTCAGGGCGCCACACGCTGTAACTTGCGATGCGCGCTCCAGCCCCTGCTGCAGTTGGCTGACATATGAAGCAAGGGCGAGAAAGTCGTTCTGTTTTGGTCCTCTGGGGGGCTACACGTGGGCTTCACTTGGGCCCCAAGTGGGGGGCGACAGCCATGCTGGGGTGTGCGCAGTGCGAATTCGGACACGCACGGTAACGCCCTCACGCGCACGCAACTCGAGCATTGCACCTGTCATATACAAGGGCAGCGTTACGCATCGCCTGCGCGAGCTTGTTAGCATTCGTCCCCAAGCGGTTGGTTTCACACCGGCAACGAAGCTGGTCCGGTGGGGTTGCATCAATTGACAGGATTTTAAATTATGTACAACAATAGCAACTGGCTCCAATGACATGACGTGGTGGAGCTCCGAGTGCATGGCCAGACGGTTTTGTGTTCAGCAGGCGGCTCCACTGCTCCAGGCGCAGCGCCCCATTGCCATAGAGGCTAGCATTTAGGGCTTTTACATTGTGCTTGCCCGATGGGGCCCGGGAACGCGGATTTGCCATATTTCTTGGACTCCATCGTGGCGGATTTTCTGCGCCTGCTACACGCTGTCGACACGTTCCCGCGGGGTGAGACATCGCAAGGCATGGTCACGGGGCAATCAGGCTCGCCTATCGCAGTCGGTGGCCCGCCACACAACTCGCTCGCTTCGTGACGACATGCTGCCTGCTTTCGCTCCCCCTGCTGGTCAACGCCCCCCCCCCCCCGCCCAGGTGGGCTCTACTCGGGCTATTACGCCATTCAGGCAGCGCAGCGCTATGAGCGCTACTGGACCGCGGTGTTAAAGACTCGGCCCGTGGGCAAGGGCGGTGCGGCAATCCTGCCCCCGCTGGATGTGGCATACGCATGGTGCGTGCGTGAGTCCATCCACGGCAACTGCCCCGTCCACAAATCGCTGGCAGGATCTTGGCGGTATTAGCTTTCTACTGCTGGACAGGAGCCCCAGCGTGCGTGCAGGTTGCCGCGTGCTTCAGTGCACAGTATAACACTGGCACCTGAGCATCGACAGATTGACGTTTGTTTCCGCAGCGCGTTCCCGCACGGTCGCATCGCCGATTTGGTCTCCTCCCCCCTCCCCATCTAACCCCCCCCCCCACACACACACACATCCACCAGGCTGGTTCACCGGCAGGACCCGGCCGGCTACAAGTCCGCCATGACGGCCCTGGGCGTGGCCAAGCCGCACCCCGCCAGTGCGGAACAGGCTTTTGGGTTCTCAGTCGACCGCGCGGACCGGACGGAGTGGAAGAAGGTGGCGAAAGAGCACCCACAGTGGCCACCGCCGGCCCCGGGCTCCCTCTATGATGTGGAAAGCGAGTATCAGATACACGGCAGTAGTCCCCGCAACGCCACGGGCCTGGTGAGTGGGTTTGGGCCGCGTGCATTACCAGAACGGTACTCTCGCGTCCGGTAGCAACCCCTGTGCACGTGCCCTAGGTAACCCACAGGTAGCGTGTGTGGAGGTCCAGCTGCTTGCATGCGCCATTACGGTATTCCATTACAGCTACCTTACTGTTGGTCGTTAACTTATGCAGGCCAACGCCATGGTCCACTTTTCGCGGCTGTTGCACACCTGGCTGCGGCCGCACTTCCTGGACAGCGCCTTCCTGCAGCGGGCGTGGGGCAGGTGCGCAGGGATCATGGACTGGGGCTGCGCCGGCGCAGCACGTGTGGCTGTGCCAACTGCCAAGAGCGAGCGCGTGCCCACATATTCGTAGACCTCCTGCATTCCAGTGATTTGGGTCAGCGCCTGTGCCAGCCTTCTCGCTGTCGCCACGCACTAGACCCACATCAGAATGATAAAACCGCCCAAATGCGATAACGTATGCAACCTGGTGCTGCCCAGGTTCGCCAAGTTCCTGCGCCTGCACATAGCGCACCCGCAAGAGGTGCTGGTGCCGGCGGCCGACATCGCGCTCATCTGGCACACCTACCTCGGCCTCAATGACCGGTACGAAGAGATGTGGGTGCTGATGTTCAAACGCCTGCAAAAGGACAGCCCGCTGCAGCAGCTGCCGGCGGAGCTGTGGCGGCCCGACTACCTAGCCCTGTCGCCCGACATGCGAGCTGAAGCGTACGGCAGAACCGCGGTGCTGTACCAGCAGATGTACGGCGAGCCGTACGACGACCCGGATACGGCGTGGATTGCGCCCGAGGTGCCGTACCCGCTGGCGGCGCCCGGGAGCCCCGTGGCTGCCTACTTGTGTGTAATGGAGGACGCCCCGAAGCCGAGTGCGCACTACCTGGGCACAGGGCGGGCAGAGACGTTGTTTGGCAAGGGCCAGTCCTGGGCAAGTAGTGCCAAGGTGCGTGCGTGGGTCTGCGGTATGCTGGTTGCTCATCAGGTGTTTTGAATGGAGATGGAGTCCGGAACCACTTTCATGCATTGATTGAGACTTGGGGGCTTCTTCAGTTGCTTGCTGAACACCCACACGCACGCACGCACGCACGCACGCCCAGCAGGTGCCGCGCGCCGGCGCACACGCGCTGTACCTGGCGTGGCTCATGTCGAGCCGCGCCGAGCACGTGAGTGCGCACACGGATATGATTAGCGCATGTGCGAGGCCGGCCCCCTGTCTCTGGTAACTTCCGGTATGCATTGAGATTGGACGGTAGGTGTCAACGCACCCAACCCTCCTGATGCCGTACGTGTGTTGCAGTACTATGACAACGCGGGCTACCAGCGGTGCTGCCTACCAAGCAAGGTCGTGCGCACCAAGTACACCAAGGCTCTGTCGTGAGTGTGTGCGTGTGTGTGTGTGTGTTAAACAAAGAATCAAACGGAACAAAATTCCGCCATACACGCGCGCGCAGTTACCAACAAATACCGACGCCGGTTACCGAGCTCCGCGTTTGTCGATGTTGCCCCAGTTGTCACCTTGAGTATACTCACCCGCACATGTTGCCTGGAACCCCCTACCCGGGCGTTTGGCATTCAGCCTCGTCTCCGAGGTGCGCCCGCATGCGCTGCCATGCTCCGCGTCGGCGACGCGCTACAACGTTTACCGGGCACGCCTAATCCCCGGTGTCTCGTCCATGGTCCATAGCCAGTCTTACCTATAAGCGAGAGAGAGAAGTAAAAGCATAGGGCGGCAGCACAGAAGTGTCACGGGCATGCAAAATGGCAACGGTGAAGAGGGGCGGCGTGCAACAGGCATGCTACCTAGCGACCTAACACGCATCCCACTAACTATACGAATGCCCGGAAAAAGGGGGCGAGTCAGAGGCAACGAAGAGACAAATATCGCTAGGCTGCATGGGCTTCCGTGGCGGGCGGCGGTTATGGAGACGCTGATCGCGCACGATGAGGCACGGGGCCGGAACCCCATGTGCATGTGTGTGTGTGTGTGGGCGCCGTGGGCTGGCGGGGGCTGGCCCCCCGCTCCCCACTCCACGGCGGCACCGATGCGAGGCAAGCACGCGGCCGCAATGGCCGCGTCGGTGAAACCCGAAACACTCCCCTGGTATCGCGGGCGCAAGGGCGCCCAACGTGGTGTCCACAGGTCCACGCGGCAGTCGATGACCAACATGGCTCCGACATGTCCAGCGCCAGAGCTCGCCGCGGGAGGGGGGGAGACGAGGAGGAGGAGGAGGTGGGAGAGGAGGAGGAGGAGGACGAGGAGGAGGAGGAGGAGGAGGAGGCGGAAAGGGGGGGGGGGGGGGGGGCGCCACGAAAGCGACGCTGGCGACCGGGCGGGCTTGATTGTCGGTGTCGCCGCCGAGCTGACGCCCAACCCAACCCAGCTCCGCGCACCCGGCCCGGGACAAGGGGTTAGGAACGGACAAAGCAAAAAAGAAGAGCAGCCCGAAGGCTGAAAAAACACGCCAAACCATCCAAACATCCCAAGAAAAATCCCCGCGACGAACGACGCGCGGACGCACAACACCGGACGCAACACTGGACCACACCCCGCACGTATAACAGCACAAGAAACAGCACGGCCCCCTTGCATCCGGAGAACGAGTCCCGCCGACGGCGACAAGACCCGACAACAAAAAACTCGGTCTTCCCCTGACGGTCCAAAGACGACACAGGCATAATGCCCATGTGTTAAACAAAGAATCAAACGGAACAAAATTCCGCCATACACGCGCGCGCAGTTACCAACAAATACCGACGCCGGTTACCGAGCTCCGCGTTTGTCGATGTTGCCCCAGTTGTCACCTTGAGTATACTCACCCGCACATGTTGCCTGGAACCCCCTACCCGGGCGTTTGGCATTCAGCCTCGTCTCCGAGGTGCGCCCGCATGCGCTGCCATGCTCCGCGTCGGCGACGCGCTACAACGTTTACCGGGCACGCCTAATCCCCGGTGTCTCGTCCATGGTCCATAGCCAGTCTTACCTTCTCGGGGCTGGTGTGTGTGTGTGTGTGTGTGTGTGTGTGTGTGTGTGTGTGTGTGTGTGTGTGTGTGTGTGTGTGTGTGTGTGTGTGTGTGTGTGTGTGTGTGTGTGTGTGTGTGTGCGTGTGTGGGTGGGTGGGTGGGTGGGTGGGTGTGGGTGTGGGTGTGCGCTCAGACTGGTGATTGGCTCGCTGCTGTCTTATAATGCACATTTGCGTGCTCCAGCGCTGGCAGCGCTGGCAGCTTTGTCCTTGCTTGTTCCTGATTGTATCCGTCCTTGCTTGTTCGTGCTTGTTCCTGCTTGTGTATGTCCTTCTTTGTGTCCTTGCTTGGTATCTTAGGCATCTACCAGCCATGTACCGCCCACCTGTTGACCTGCTGCTGGGTACCCACGCACAAAGCGCAAAGATGTGTATGTGTGTGTGCCCCCTACCCTGCCATCAGCACGGCCGTGGCGGCGGTGGTGTCGTGCGCCTACTTCCTGGACCTGCCCGCGACATCCAAGGTGGGGCGCGTGCGTGACTTGCTTGCAATATATGCGAAGGTTGCGGGGTTTCGTCTCCTTGAGCAGTACTGCACTCATCAAGTGTATGGTGAAATTCAATGCACGCAGCACCCCTACCTCCGTTGCATCAACGTCAGCAACAGGCAGTGGAAGCCGCCGTACAGTGAGTCAGGTTCTGCAACTTCTCTCATGCTTACAGCTAGCTGGCTAGACCGACTGTGAGCAGGAGCTAGCAGAATAAGCTAGCAGCAGTAGCTCTTCACACCTGCACGCGCGCACAGCTAGCACCGTCATGCACTGCGTCAATGCGACCGCTACGATGCATGATGCCTTTCTACTTTGCACAGCTGCTGCAGGCGCGACGGCGGCAGCGGCCAGCAGTACTAGTGCCGCCGCCGGGCAGCAGCCGCCACAGCCACCAGCGCCGTCGCCACAGTCACAGGCGCTGCAGCAGCAGCCCGCCGCCGGCGGCGGCTTCTCGCCTATCGATGTGGAGCTGCTCCTGCGCCCCAGCAGCCAGGAACACCTGCTGATAGGGCTGAATCAGCTGCTGCAACTAGATGGCGGCGGCGGCAGCAGTGGCGGCAAAGGTGGCGGCGGCAAAGATGGCGGCGGCGGCGCAGGTGCAGCAGGAGGGGCCCGGGGCAGTGTGGCGCTGCTGTGGAGCATCTTGGGCGACAAGGCCGCCGCCGAGCTCGCGCAGGTGTGTTAGGAAGCTGAACGTGTGTGGTTGTGCTCAGGAAGCGCAAGGGACGCAAGAATGTTGACACGATGCGTGTGTGTGTGTGTATGTGTACGGTATGTGCAAGTGTGCGTTCAGTTTACGTGCGTGCGCGGGATGGGGTGGGAGGTGGGATGGCAGATGCGGCGGGTCGGGCCGGGATGGCATGTATGGGTTGCTCCTCAGCCCGGACCTGCGCCAACCCCTCCCTACTGTCTAGCTATGGCATAGATGGAGTCGCTCGCTCGGTTGTCATGTCATCAGCCCACCAGACCACATCAGTGCGCCGCCATTACATGCCGCCGGCGGTAACCCTGCGCACGGGCACGCACGCCACGTGTGCAAACCTTTCGTGTGCGCGTGCGTGGCCCGTACATGCTCGGTCCTTGCTTGCGGTCCATCCAGGTTGGCCTATTCTTATTGTCTGTTGCATGTGCATGCGCCCAATGTTTTGCTGCCGTGAGTGCCCGCCTTGCTTCCTTGATCGCAGCTGCTGTTCAGGAGCGCATGGAAGACGGCGATTGCCACCAGTGTGGGGCACATGCAGCGGGAGTATGTGCACAAGAAGTTCAACGCACGTGACCGCGACTGCGTGTATTACTACGGCACAACTGACTACTACCACGCAGGCATGCTGTACTACGCGTACGGGGTGAGTGTACGGCATCATGACGTGCGTGCCGTGCGTTGTCCGCAGCTCATGCATGCGGCGGCGGCGTCGGACAATAAGTTGATCGGCGGCGGGCTCGCTTGCTTGTTTTGAAATTGATGCATTCCTCAACAAATGTTGTGCGCCGCGCGCCCATCCATCTGCCTGCTTGAGGCACAGGGAAAGGGACAGGGAGAGGGAGAACTTTTTGCCAATGCCACGGGTTCGTTGTAATGCCAAGCCTCATATCGCACTGTTATGCACTTATGCTGCAGGCGGATGGCTACGCCTTCGATGATCCGCGGCGCAATCAGTTCGATGGATCCATTATGGCTGTGGGCGGCGGTGATGGCGGCGGCGGCGGCGGCGGCGGTGGCGGTTGGGGTGGCGGCTGGGGCGACGGTGGCGGCGGAGGTGGGGGAGGCGAGGGCGGCGGTGGCGGTGGTGGTGGTGGTGGTGGGTGCGGCGGGTGCGGCGGCGGATAGACCGGTTTTGATTGGCTGGCGGAATGTGCGTTGGCTGCTGCATGCGTGTCCCAATAATGTTGCACGCGGGGATGTGTCTTTGAATCAGGAGAGCACACACGCCGGTGAGGGGGCCCTGCTGGACACAAGAATAGAAGCATATAGAAAGACACCCCGTCGTGCGCGAGTTTTCCGAAGATGCGTAGGAAAAAAAAGGCAACCACCACGGGATGTCGGAAGAGGGCGCGAGTTAAGGATGCGGATTACAATTGAAGGGACAGCCCGACAAGCGGGGGCACGCCGTACCCACGCCGCGAAGGGCCATCTGCGACCCAGAGAAACAACACCCGCCCCCTGGTTGGCTGCCGACCTTCATAGTGTTACGCACATGAGTCGAAGCCAAGCCGAAGCCCGCCAAAGCCCCACCGCCACGTAACACCCCTCATCTCGTTTAGGTCTTTTGGCGGCAGCACCCACGCACAACAAGGCGCGACAGGCCAGAGGTCTGCCGACATCCCCATCAAACGCAAGCACCACACATTTTCTCGTCGGCGTCACAGACGCGCAATGTCTTGGCCCGGAGGCCCATGTCCGGAAACGTCGGTGCCGAGGCACCACAAAGGGAAACCGAGCCGGAAACTGACCAAACCACCAGTACACCACAACACCTCGCCACGGGCACACCGCCCTCCACCCGCCCCACCAGCGAACTAGACCGACCCATCAAACAGGCACGCGCGCGCCCGGAGGCGAACAGGAGCACCAGCCGCCCGGGCGCCCGGGCAACAGCCGCCCGGGCACTCACAACCCGACACCCGGGACTACCCGACCAGCGTCACCTGCTGCCTAACGGTCCCTGAACCGCCATGCTACGAACGGCACCCGCAACCTAACTATCTGCTGAGCCAGCAAGGCCGCCGGTGGAGACGACGGCGGGCCAGGCGGCACGAGGAGAGGCGCCGAGGAGCACCACGGAACATCGAAGCTTGCGCCGGGCCACGAGCGACCACCAGGGCCACCCGTAACCTGCACACACGAAACCAAAAAGCGACCACAGAGCAGAACGAGCGCGGCCGGCCACCCAGACGCGGCCAGCCGCCACAGAACGCGCGATGCCGAAAACAGGGCGCGACGCACCCACCCAAGGCCGAAGCCATCCAAACCAAGTCGTAACCAAGTCGTAAAGCCTCACAGAGCCCGCAAAAGGCTACAAAAAGTTAGTAACGAAAGCCAAAGCCGCCAACGAAAATGTTGTGCGCTTCCTCACGAGCCGAGGCTCGTAAGGCTAGGAGCTGAGCCCTAGAGGCTTGTGTGTCGTTAAGGACTTAAGGGCTGCCCTAAGGGTTAAGGGAGTGGGGGGAGAATGCATGGGAGATGAGGAGATGGGCCAGGCATGTTCATGTCGGACGTGGCGGCCAGGTATGCGTCCTGCTCCGCGCGCTGGGGGTTAGCTTGTGTCCGTGCATATGATGATGGGGGGCAACGTGGGACGAGATAACGGTTTCTGAGTTGCGCCGCAGGGTTTGGCGGCTTGGGTGTTGGCGCGGGCTCGGGTGCCGCCGGCGTGGAGTGCGAGGGTGAGGTGGTTGAGGGCTACCGTACTGCTACGCTACGATTGATACCAGATTTCGCCAAACACAGTTTCGGGCCTTGAAAGAATGACTGTAAACGCTCTATGTGTTCACCTTGTCACCAGAATTGCGTGATTTGGCCCCGCCCTGCAGCCTTCCCAGCGGAGAGCCGCCCCCAGACTCAGTCCAGCACCCTCCCAGCGCTGCCAGGCTACAGCTATCTACAATCATGCACTTATGGACAGCACAGGCACGAATGTGCGGAATATGCACTTATCAGCCGCGAAACCGCTTAGGTGCCGGCGCCGACTGGCGGGTGCGGCTTTGCGCCACTATGCGCAGCTCCTCAAACTGGGCCGCATCATCTGCCCCATACATCATTTGACTCAACCCCGGAGTCCTCGGTGTCGCTGTTGGGCCCGCGGCCACTGCTCTGGTAAAGTTGTTCGCATCGATGACACAGGTGTGGTACGGAGTGAGGAGCTCATGGAAGTCAACGCCAATCACAAGGAGGGGCTGGATCAGCAGGCAGGGCAGGGCAGGGTCCAGCCGCCGCCGGTGCAGGGCGTGCGGCGGCGGTTTTGACTGGTTCTGATGTCAGACTTTACCGAGCAATGAAAGCATGTGCATGAGAAGGTGTGTATGGACGACATGAATGCCACAGTACAAGAAGGGACAGTGCAATCAACAAAGGTTCACCCAGCTGCACCCATGCCACCCAGCAAAACTTTCATGACCATGGCACACGCTGGAACCCTTGGTGCCCGCCCCCTGCCCGCTTCAATTTGCCGACTTTTACCGCAAGGGCAAGAACGGCGTTTTAATTTGTTCCTCTGGGGGACGACAGCAAGTCAGCAACGCTTCCTGTCCAGCGGTCAGGCCGGGCGCTCGGGCCAAGGCTCGGGCCATCAAGTCAGGTGGGTGCGTTCTGTGACTTCAGGCACGAACGACGCGCGAGCACGAGCCTCCAGCGCTCTGCTCATTGACATAACACAGCAGCGTTCCACATCGCCTGCGCGGGGCTTGCTCGCGAGCATTCACGAATCCCAGCAAGCGGTTGGTTTCATAACTGCAACACAGCTGGTATAAGAGACCGCGGGGTTGCACTAATTGGCATTTAAATATATATACAACAGCAACTGGCTCCAATGACATGACGCAGTGGAGCTCCTAGTGCGTGGCCAGACTGTTTTGTGGTCAGCAAGCTGCTCCAGGCGCAGCTCCTCATTGCCAGAGAGGCTGCCCTTTAGAGCTTGTGCATTGTGCCTGCCCGATGGAGCCCGGGAACGCGGACTTGCCATATTTCCTGGACTCCATCGTGGCCGATTTTCTGCGCCTGCTGCATGCTGTCGACACGTTCCCGCGGGGTGAGACGTTGAAATACTTGCATGGACACGGGGCTATTACGCCCGCCTAGCATAGTCGATGGCCTCACACACAACTCGCTCGCTTCGTGACGACATTGCCGCCTGCTTTCTCTCCCCCTGCTGGTCAATGCCCCCCGCCCAGGTGGGCTCTACTCGGGCTATTACGCCATTCAGGCAGCGCAGCGCTATGAGCGCTACTGGACCGCGGTGTTAAGGGTTCAGCCCATGGGCAAGGGCAGTGCGGCAATCCTGCCTCCGCTGGATGTGGCGTACGCATGGTGCGTGCGTGCATCCACGGTAACTGCCCCATCCATAAGTCGCTTGACGACCTTGGCGGTATTGGCTTTCTACTGCTGGACAGGAGCCCTGGCGTTCGTGCAGAGTGCCGCGTGCTTGAGTGCACAGTATGTGGCTGGGACACTGGCACTTGAGCATCGATACTCCGACGTTTCCTTCCGCTGCGCGTTCCCGCACGGTCGCATCGCCGATTTGGTCTCCTCCCCCCTCCCCATCTACCCCCCCCCCACACACACACACACATCCACCAGGCTGGTTCACCGGCAGGACCCGGCCGGCTACAAGTCCGCCATGACGGCCCTCGGCGTGGCCAAGCCGCACCCCGCCAGTGCGGAACAGGCTTTTGGGTTCTCAATCGACTGCGCGGACCGGACGGAGTGGAAGAAGGTGGCGGGGGAACACCCACAATGGCCGCCGCCGGCCCCGGGCTCCAGCTATGGTGTAGAGAGCGAGTGTCGGACATGCACCAGCAGTTTCCGCAACGCCGCCGTGGACCTGGTGAGGGGGTTCGGGCCACGTGCATTGATGTTCTTGCGTTCGGCAGCAAGTGAGGCGGCATCCATGTAGCAACCGTACAATACCATGTACGGCAATCCGCAAAAAGCGTGTTGGAAATTTCCCAGCTGCAGCGACAGTAATGCATTCAACTTAATATGCAGGCCAACGCCATGGTCCACTTTTCGCGGCTGCTGCACACCTGGATGCGGCCGCACTTCCTGGACAGCGCCTTCCTGCAGCGCGCGTGGGGCAGGTGCGCAGGGGTCAGGCGCTAACGTTCCTTGTGCAGGTTGGTAGGACCGCCCCCCACCCACACGCAGTAGCACTTGTTACACTGGTACTTAGCTTTATGAGAACGTGTCTTCACAGTTGCCGTGTCATGTACATACCGTGCAAAGGTTCTCCAAGTTCCTGCGCCTGCACATAGCGTACCCGCAAGAGGTGCTGGTGCCGGCGGCGGACATCGCACTCATCTGGCACACCTACCTCGGCCTGAGCGACAAGTACGCGGAGATGTGGGTGCTGATGTTCAAACGCCTGCAAAAGGACAGCCCGCTGCAGCAGCTGCCGGCGGAGCTGTGGCGGCCCGACTACCTAGCCCTGTCGCCCGACATGCGAGCTGAAGCGTACGGCAGAACCGCGGTGCTGTACCAGCAGATGTACGGCGAGCCGTACAACGACCCGGATACGGCGTGGATTGCGCCCGAGGTGCCGTACCCGCTGGCGGCACCGTACAGCCCAATTGCGCCGCTGCTGCAGGCGTTGGAGGACGCCCCGAAGCCGAGTGCGCACTACCTGGGCACAGAGCGGGCAGAGACGTTGTTTGGCAAGGGCCAGTCCTGGGCCAGCGCAAAGGTGCATGCGGTATGCTGGTTGCGCATCGGGTGTTTTGGCTGAAGCGTCTGTAACAACGTTTAGCTTACATGACAGCTGGGGGCTTTTTCGCAGCAGGGCTTCTTCATCACGGGCGTGGCTTTCATCATTTGTTGTCGGTGTTGTAACACACAGGTGCCGCGCGCCGGTGCACACGCGCTCTACCTCGCCTGGCTCATGTCGAGCCGCGCCGAGCACGTGAGTGCGAGCGAGCGCGCCACCGTAGTTGGCATTTAGTAAGCGCGTCCCCGTCTCCTTGTTTTGCCATTAGTATCACTGGGCATGGACGGCAGTGGGTGTAAACAAGCAATCCCCGCCCGCCCTCCCTACCTACCGCGTGTTTGCATGTTGCAGTACTATGACAACGCGGGGTACCAGCGGTGCTGCCTGCCGAGGAAGATTGTGCACACCAAGGCTTTGTCGTGAGTGTATGTGTGTGTGTGTGTGTGTGTGTGTGTGTGTGTGTGTGTGTGTGTGTGTGTGTGTGTGTGTGTGTGTGCGCTCAGACTGGTGATCGGCTTGCTGCTGTCTTATAATGCACGTTCGCGTGCTGCAGCGCTGGCAGCGTCCATTTTTATGGGCGCTCCTACTTTGTCCTTGTGGGTTCCTGATTGCATCCATGCTTGTTCGTGCTTGTTCCTGCTTGTGTCCTTCTCACTTTGTGTCCTTGCTTGCTTGGCATCTACCAGCCATGTCCCGCCCACCTGTTGAACCGCTGCTGGGTACCCGCCCGCTGGCTGCTGTGTATCGGCGTATGTGCGTGTGCGTGCGTGCCCTCTTCACCCGATCATCAGCACGGCCGTCGCGGCGGTGGTGTCGTGCGCCTACTTCCTGGACCTGCCCGCAACATCCAAGGTGGGGCGCGTCACTTGCAGTATATGCGAAGATTGCGGGTTTCCCCCTTCTTGAGCTGTACTTCACTCATGTGCATGATGAAATTTACTGCACACAGCACCCCTACCTCCGGTGCATCAACGTCAGTAACAGGCAGTGGAAGCCGCCGTACAGTGAGTCAGGTTCTGCAACTTCTCTCATGCTTGCAGCTAGCTGGCTAGCCCGCTGACTGTGGGCAGGATGGAGCCAGCAGGAGCTAGCAGGAGCTAGCAGTAGTTCTCCACACCTGCACGCGCGCATAGATGTAAGGCTAGCACCGGAATGCACTGCGTCACGCGACCGCTACAATCAATACGGTAACGCATTCCATCGATGCGACGCACGCTTTCAGCCATCACGCCACCTATGCTTTCTACTTTGCGCAACTGCTGCAGGCGCGACGGCGGCGGCGGCCAGCAGTAGTTTCGCCGCCGGGCAGCAGCCGCCACAGCCGCCACCGCCGTCGCCACAGTCGTCGCAGGCGCTGCAGCAGCAGCCCATTGCCGGCGGCGGCTTCTCGCCGACCGATGTGGAGCTGCTCCTGCGACCCAGCAGCCAGGAACACCTGCTGATCGGGCTGAATCAGCTGCTGCAACTGGATGGCGGCGGCGGCAGCAGCAGTGGCGGCAAAGGTGGCGGCAACGGTGGCGGCGGCAAAGATGGCGGCGGCGGATCAGGTGCAGCAGGGGCCCGGGGCAGTGTGGCGCTGCTGTGGAGCATCCTAGGCGACAAGGCCGCCGCGTATCTCGCGCAGGTGTGCCAGGAAAGCACCAGGGAAGGACATCATCGCTGTGTGTGCGTTCACGTGTGCGGCGGGGCGGGGTGCGTGGGAGGTGGGAGATAGATAGGATGTGCGGGGATGGGCATTGCAGGGTGGGGCGGGATGAGGTGCTAGCTAGCTGCATGTGACGACAGATGGAGTTGCTGGGTTGTTGTGCCAGCCACTACGTGCGTCCACACCAACCCAGGCACGCACGCAAACCTTACACGTGCACGCATGGCGCATGCCATGCGCGGTCGTGCACCATCTTGCTTATTTGTTTATCTGTTGATTACATATGTCATCCATGCGTTGCTGCTGGGCGTGCCCGCTCTGCTTTCTTGACTACAGCTGCTGTTCAAGGGTGCCTGGCAGAGGGCGATTGCCACCAGTGTGGGGCACATGCAGCGGGAGTATGCGCACAAGAAGTTCAACGCACGTGACCGTGACTGCGTGCACTACTACGGCACAACTGACTACTACCACGCAGGCATGCTGTACTACATGTATGGGGTGAGTGTACGGCATCATGACGTGGCGTGGCATGCAGTTGTCCGTAGTTCATGCACGCGGCGGCGGCAGGCAACGTGCCGATCGTCGGCGGGCTTGCTTGTTTTGAAACTGATGCATTCAGTTCTCGACAAGTGTCGTGCGCCGCCCATCCATCAGCCTGCTGGAGGCACAGGGGGAGGGAGAGGGACAGGGACAGGGACTGGGAGAGGTGTTTGCCAATGCCACGGGTTGTAATGCCAAGCCCTCATCCATACATATCGCACTGACATGCACTTATGCTGCAGGCGGATGGCTACGCCTTCGATGACCCGCGGCGCAATCAGTTCGATGGATCCATTATGGCCGTGGGCGGCGGTGATGGCGGCGGCGGCGGCGGCGGTGGCGGTTGGGGTGGCGGCTGGGGCGGCGGTGGGGGAGGCGATGGCGGCGGTGGCAGTGGCTGCGGCGGTGGTGGAGGTGGTGGTGGCTGCGGTGGTGGCTGCGGCGGTGGTGGCTGAGGAGGTGGCGATGGCGGCGGCCATGTAAACCGGCTTACTGTGGCTGGCGGAATGTGCGTGGGTTGCTGCATGCGAGTCCCCATGTTGCAAGCAGGGGAGAAGGTTGCATGCAAGCATGCACGCTAAACGCGTTACGTACAAAGTGATGCAAAGGATGCATTCGAATGAGCGAATGCAGGAATGAAAGAATACGTTACAGAACAATTCGCGCTGTTGTTGAGGCGAATGTGGCAACCCTCAAACATGGCGATGGGCTATGGGCTGCTGCTGTGTGTGTGCTCGCAAGCATCTAGCATGTACGATACGGCATGCCTGGAGGGGTAGATGGATGAATTGGCGGAGTTCGGTCTGATGGTTGGGTGGTACGGTGGACTCGCCCCGCCCACGAAGGGTGCAGATCTCCCAGATTCTTACTTACTCCTGACGAAGCCGGGCTATAGATAGATGGTGTGTAGAACCGAGAACACTGCTTGGCTTCGCAAGGTAGCCGGGAAGGTGTGTGAGATCACTATAATGAGGGTGTCTGTGGGACTGTCTGTGGTTGCCGTCATGTATGCTGCCGTGGCACTGCCCGCCGCTGGAGTCAATGCAATCTGGTGCGCAGTGGCTCTTGCTGGCCAAGCGGATCTCTCTCACGACAGTTGCAACCCCCGCATGCTGCCTTCTTGCAGCAACATAGCAACTTGCAACACTGCGAGTAGAACCTCGAACCGGGGCGGGACTACATCTCGGGTCTTACATTGGCGCAACAATTGTACGCACATAGTCTTCCTAGCCACTCCCCATCCGAGGTCCGAGGAATGTTCCCTCCGGTATCGCAGCAGCAGCTGGCCACACCGCCCTACCTTCTGGAGGCACGTGAGAGCAGCAGGACGGGCGGCCCGGACAGCCGACCCCATACTTCCTGTACCGTGCAACACACCAAGCTCGCTCCGCCATCACTGCTGTCCGCCCATGCACGCAGCCCCACCTCCTGAGCGCCATGCAACAGCAGGTGTCCCCCGCCCCCGCCCCGCCCCCAGCCCCGCCGCGGTGGGCACCTCGCTGGCATTCATGCGCGGCCCAACAGGCGGGCTCCTGCTCGTGCCATCTGAGCGCCTTGCTCCGAGTCCGAGTCCGTTGGCCTGCCCACACACACACTCAGCCACACCAGTCTTGCAACGCACGCACGCACGCATACACACCGCGCCGCCCCAGAGAAGCCGCAGCGGCTGCCGCCGCCCCTGCACCACCGCCAACAAACGCAACTGCTCCTCAATCTCAGCCTGAGGACTCCTCCTCGTCGTCGTCGTCTTCATCGTCTTCATCGTCTTCATCATCATCATCGTCATCCGAGCCACCACCACCACCGCCATCGCCCCGCCGGGGAGCGGCGTAGTCCGCATCCTCATCATCCTCATCACCATCCTCCTCTTCCTCCTTCTCGTCGTCGTCGCTGCTGCTGCCATTGCTGCTGTCGTCACCGCCGTCGCTGCGGCTGGGCCGTGCCCGCTTGACGCCCCTGTCGCCTCCAGCTGCTGCCCCAGCAGAAGGCGACGCCGCGGCAGTGGCGGCGGCGGCGGCAGCGCTCCGGTGCCCTGCGTCCGCAGCAGCAGCAGCCGCGGCGGCGCCGCCGCCGCCGCCGTCGGCGCGCTGGGCGGCAGTGCGCTGGACGGCGTGCGCCTGTTGCTGCAGCTGCTCCAACAACGCCCGCTCACCGCCGCCGCTACTGTCAGAGTCATCCTCCTCATCCTCCGAATCCTCCTCCTCTTCCGAGTCATCATCTCCGTCCGAGTCCGAACCCGACCCATCCTCCTCCTTCTCACCACCACTGCCCCTGCCGCCGCCCCGCCCACGGCCCTCCTCCTCCTCGTCCTCCTCCTCGTCCTCCTCCTGGTCCGCCTCATACTCGTCGTCCTCCTCTTCGTCCTCGTCCTCCTCCTCCAACTCCCGCTTTATCCGTGTCAGCTCCACGAGTCGGGCCATGTGCTTGCTGATGCGCCTGCGGGTCCCGGGGTGCGGCGGCGTGGTTGCGGATGTGCGGGCGAAAGGGGATTTGCGGGGTTTGCGAGCGTGGATTCGCGGGTTTTGGGGCGTAGGGTTGGGCGAGCGGGGTAAGGGCACAAGGTGTCTGTGCGGCGTGAGTGTGCGAGTGCGGTCCGGAGCGCTGTGCGGAGCCACGGACGGAGCCACTTTGCTGCAGCGCCCACACAAACCCCAGCCATACCCACACACGCTACACGCCCACGCACCCACACGCCTGCCCACCTTGAGGGCCGCCGCTCCAGCTGCGCCAGAGCCGTCTGTCCGGCCTTGTTGGCAGCCCGCAGCAGCGCGGCCGCGGTGGCGGCTGGGTCGGGCGCCGCCGCCGCCGCGCGCACCAGCGCCCGCACGGCCCGCCGCTGCCGCCACTTGACGGCCATGTGCAGCGGCGTGTTCAGCAGCTGGTGGTGGTGGTGGCGGTGGAATTGCAAGGATGATGTTTAGAAAGGGGGTACACTCGTGAACACATCTTTAAGAGGTGAAGGTCTAGTCAGGAACAGCAGTCAGTGAACAGTAATATAGCAGGCGCGTTGTTAAAGAGGCGGGTCCGAGTCGGCAACGGCCGGCGGCCGGCACAGCGGCTCGGCTGGAGGCAGCGACAGGGTGCGCGGCTTGCCGCCCAGCTCTGCAGACACCCGCAAACCTGCTGGCTGCCACCCGCGCCCGCCCCGCCTTCGCGCGTTCGCGTTTCCTTCACCCTAACCCAGCCTTCGACGCCGCCCCTGCCCCGCCCCGCCCCGCCCCTGCCCCGCCCCCCCCCTCGGCCCCGCGCCGCCCCGACCCCACACCGCCCCGCCCCTCCTCACCTTGCTGGTGGCTGTGAGGCTGGCCCCCGCCGCCGCCAGCTGCCGAACCACCCGGTGGTGGTCGTTGCGCGCGGCGTGGTGTAGCGGCGTCAGCCGGCCCTGCGTGCGGACAGGGTGTGTGGAGGTGCGGGAGCGTCGCAAACCGCAAGCGAGCTACACAAACACAGCGTGGGCATTTCGACCACTTGCCACTCCCTCTCCTTATGTGCTCAGTAACACGCTCGACCTCTCCTCCCTGCCTCGCTCCCTCCTTCCCTGCCCCTGCCTCCCTCCGCCTCACATGGTCCAGCGCATCCACGGTCACGTCTGGGTCTGCCAGCAGGAGCCGCACCGCCGCCGCCTCGCCCGCCGCCGCGGCGTGGTGCAGCGCGGATAGCCCTTGCTGCGAGGGCGGGGTTTACAATCATAATTAGTAGAAGTGAAGGCGTAGCCAGGAGCAGGCGCGTTGTCACCGATGTCCGTGAAGTGCGGATGGAGGTGCGTGTGTGTGTATGCGTGCAGGGCGGGTTGAGGTGAGGTGAGGTGGGTTTGAGGAGAGTCGTTATGGTGTAGGATGGCGTTATGGGCGGGTGCTTACGGGTGCTGCCCAACCGCCAACTGCCAACCCCACCCCTCAGCAGCAGGCGGCAGCTGCCACTGCTGCCGCTCACCTCGCCCCACCCCTGCTTTTCCTTTTCACCCCGCCCCACCCCTGCTCTCCTGTGTCTCCTGCTCAGTGCCCCGCCACACCCCGCATCCCCTGCCGCCGCCACCCCCTGCCGTCACCCCACGCCGCCACCCCCTGCCGCCGCCCCCCGCACCTGGTCTGCCGCGTTGACGTCCAGCCCGCCGCCCTCCAACAGCCGCCGCACCTCCTCCACGTCGCCCGTGGAGGCAGCCAGCCACAGCCGCTCCTGCGCACGGGTGCGACACGGGACCGGCAGGGAGGGAGTCAAACCTGAGACCTGAGGTTTGAGCCCGGGAACGCAGCCAAGGAGCAAGCGGGCTCCACGCACGGCTGCTGATACGAATAAATTCCTTGCTGCAAACTAGTAAAGCTGGCACTCGCTCACGGGAAGGGCGCAAGTGCAGCGACGCCGCCACCAACGCGCCTTTGCCGCTTGGTCCCACAGCCAATCACTTCCAGCGTCTCCAGCATCTTCCGCACCCACCGCAACCATCCCCGACATCGGCCCCACCACCCCGCACGCACCGCACCCACCACACCGCGCCCCGCGCACCGCATCGCTCGGCAGCTGCAGCTTCGCCCTCAGCCGCTGCAGTCGCCCCTCGTGGACTGTCACCTCGTGCCGCTGCCGCCGCGCCGCCCGCCGCAGCGCCGCCATCTCCGCCGCCTGCGCCGCCGCCGCCGCCAAAGCCTCCTCCGCCGCCGCCAGCCGCCGCCGCAGCGCCGCCACCTCAGCGAATCGGCCCAGGCGGGCGCGCTCCGCCGCGAGGTGGTGCAGCATTTCCTGATTAGGCGCGAGAATCAAAAGCAAGTTCTCTCACAATTCAACTAGTTTTTTCTTGATGCATCAGCATCCAGACAGGCAAACGTGCTCGGAGTGGGCTGCCGCGCACTTCCATGCACGCTCACAGCATTGCAACTGGAGTGCCCCATGGTCAGTGCCACTACCAAGGGGCCCGCACGCCCGCATCCCTTCACACACACACACACACACACACACACACACACACACACACACACACACGCACACACGCGCGCACGCACGCACGCACGCACGCACGCACGCACACACACACACACACACACACACACACACACACACACACGCGCGCGCACCTGCCACGCCTCCTCGAACTCCGCTGCCAGTGAGCGCGCGGGCCGCTGCGCCGCGCAGCACAGCGGCCAATGGGCGCGCTGCGTCATGTACACCTGGGGCCGTGTGTGCATGTGTGTGTGTGTGTGTGTGTGTGTGTGTGTGTGTGTGTGTGTGTGTCTGGTCAGAGGGCACACGGGTACGGCAGCGCCCAGGCATAAGGCTTGACGGGCGGGGCGCAGGGCGGGGCGTAGTTGGGGCACACGGGGTTGCAGGGGAGGAAGGAGGGAGGGGCGCAAGGATGGCAGTCCCCTCAATTGCCCATGTGCTTTCACAAACAAATGCAGACACAGATACAGAAATACAGACATACAGACACACACATACACAACTTCAACACATACACATGCCATGTGCATCGCGTACATTGTCTTTGCGCTTTGTTCTCCTTGTGCTCCTTAACACACACGCGCCTTGGCTCACCTGTTCCAGGTTGCGCTTGGTGGCTGTGTCGGGCTGGGTGTCGGGTAGCAGGGGTGCGGTGGAGGCGCCCTCCAGCAGTGTGCGAACGCAGGCGGCGGCGCAGGCGGCTGTCACCCTGTGGGTCGTAAGTGGGTATGGATGGATATGGGTATGGGTGGGTGGGCAGGTGGGTAGGTTTTGGTGGCTTGGCTTGGGTTGTGCGGGCTGCGTGACGAGCAAAAGAAACACACGTGTACGGCATGTGCTGTCTGGGTTTGCTGATACCGTACTTGCTGAGAGGAGGCAATGCGATGCACTGCCGTATAGGCTGTTCCCTGGCCTGTTCCTTGGCCTATTCCCTGGCGTGTTCCCTGCTGCCCGGCTGCTTTCGTGTCGGCCCCGGCTCCACTCCGCGACTCTCACCCCGTGTTGTAGCCGCCCTCCAGCGCCAACACGACCTTGCCGCCCGCGAACCGCAACAGCCGCTCCGTCATCCAGCCGTAGCCGCCCGGCGTGAGCTGCGGGCAACAGCAGCAGCGGCAGCGGTGGTGGTGGTGGGGCGGTGTCAGTGGGTGCGTGCGGGACGGGCACTGGAAGGCGGGCTATGGACAGGTACTGACGCATGTGCGCTGTTTAGCACCGCTCCCAGAGAGGCGGCCGCCACAGCAGTCATGAAACGTAACCGCCTATCGCAATGTGCCCCCTGCCCCTGGCCCCGCCCCTGGATCCCCACAGCCCTCCAGCTGTACATCCTGACATCCCACGACCCGCCATTACCCCACTCACATCCTGACATCCCACGACCCGCCATTGCCCCACTCACGGAGCAATCGCCGACCGGGTCTCCGTCCGCCGCGTCGAAGCCCGCCGCCACAATGACCAGGTCGGGGGCGTAGGCCTGCAGCACCGGCTCCACAACCAGGCTGAAGGCGGCCTGGGGGGCGGGGATGAGTTGGGGATAGCCGGCGTAGGACACGGGATGTCTCAGGGACATTACCCAAACGACGACAGCAGCGATAAACCGGTCCACCGTTGCACAACCTCCGTGTTGCTCTTGCTGCATGCGCCGCCGGCTTGTCCCGTCCCAAGATATACCAACTCCCACCCACTAAAACGCGCCCCCCAAAACCAACACACACACAAACACATACACACACACACGCACACGCACGCCCCCCCCACACACACACACATTCGCCCACCACGTAGTCCACGTCCTTGCGGTCGGGCGCGGTCCAGGGCACGTTGACGTTGAAGCCGCGCCCCGGCCCGCGGCCCACCTCCGCCGCCGCCCCGGTGCCCGGGTAGAAGCCGCGGCCGTAGCGGTGCAGAGACAGCGTCAGCACGTCGGCACGGGACTCCAGAATGTCCTGGCGGAGGCAGGGGGGTAGCATGCATGTTGTGCAAGCAAGAAGTAAAGGTATAGTGGGGGGCGTGGTTGTTGGGGAAGAAGGAGGTAAGAGGACAGAGGGTGCGCGTGTTTCAGGCAGGGGAGCGCAAGGGTGGACACTGTGTGCGTATGTGTGTAAGAATGGCACGCTGTGTGTTTGTGGTGTCGATGTTGTTGTTGAAAAGCCCCGCGTGTGCGTGCCTACGTGGTCCGATATACACATACATATACATCTACACACACACACACACACACACACACACACACACACACACACACACACACACACACACACACACACACACGCGCGCGCGCGCGCGCGTGTGCAGCACACACCTGCGTGCCATTGCCGTGGTGCACGTCCCAGTCCACAATCGCCACCCTCCTCACACCTGTGGGGCCAGCACAAACCGACTTCAGACACGCGCATGAGGGATGCAGCAGAGCACATGGACAAGTGCGCATATACACACACACACACACACACACACACACATGGACAAACACACAAACACACACACACACACACACACATTTGCCCCCCCCCCCGCTCACCCGGGTGCTGCAATGCCACCCTGGCCGCCACCGCCACATTGTTGAAGAAGCAGAACCCCATGGCCCGCTCGCACACCGCGTGGTGCCCGGGCGGCCGCACCACAGCCATGGCTCGCCTCACGGCGCCGCTCAGCACCGCCTGCACCGCCTGTGGGTCGTGCACACACGGTGGCGGCGGCGGCGGCGGCCGTTGAGGAATGTGGGTTTGTGTGAGAAAAGTACAAGTAAGGAGCAAGGGGTCGGCATGCGTTGAAGAGCACAAGGAAAACCAAGCCGGCATGTGTGTGTGCGTGTGTGTGTATGTGTGCGTGTGTGTGTGTGTGTGTGTGTGTGCGTGTGCGCGCGTGTGTGTGTGTGTGTGTGTGTGTGTGTGTGTGTGTGTGTGTGTGTGTGTGTGTGTGTGTGTGTGTGTGTGTGTGTGTGTGTGTGCGGGGGCGCCGGCATTGCCGGGTCTGTGGCAGTGATGATGGCCAGGGCAGTGTCGTTGCCGTCCTACGCCCCATGAACATCCTCCCGTCCGTGTGCTGCAGCAAACACGCGGCCCCGCCCTGCCCGGCCTGGCCCCACCCCGCACCCAGCTCCAGAGCCGCACCCACCTTTCCCTCCCCTCATGCCCTCCCATCATGGTCCGCTCCCCCCCCGCCCCGCCCCCCCCCGCCCCGCCCCCCTTGCACCACACCACATACCGCACCGCATTCCGCACATCGTACATCGCACACCGCATTCCGCACATCGCACACATCGCACGCGCGGCACGCACCTGTATGACGCACCCGGCCGCCATGCGCGCCGCCTGCGCGGTGCCGGGCGTCCAGTACAGCGAGGCGCCGTGGTCCTCCAGGTAGCGCTGGCCGGTCGAGCGGGCGGCCTGGGAGGCCAACTCCACCTGCGACACAAAACACACAGGAGGAGGAGAGCGGCGGCAGGGGCACCAAATGGAGGCGCGCTCAGCTCAGCCCAGCTGGCCACCCCGCACCGGCCACTCTTCACATCCGCCTCTCCACACGCACACCCGCGCCTCCCTAGTGCCTAGTGCCTACCCGCGCACGTGCACGGCACCCCGCCCTGCCAGCTGGACTCACGTGGTCGATGTGATCCTCGGTGTGGCAGAGAGCCAGCTCCGTGCGCATTGCCTGTCGTGTGTGTGGGGGGTGTGTGTGGGGTGTGTGTGGGGGGGGGCGGGGTGTTTGGGTGTGGGTCATGTGCGCATCCCGAGGTTTGCACGAATGACACGGGTGTGCCACGTGACAGCTGGCAATCCGCGAGCAAGCTCTGCTTTGATTGCAGCCAAAGGCCCTCTGGGGTCCATGCGAGCCCAAGATGGGTGCGCCCGAGCCAGCCCGCGCGTCAAGGTGAAGGGCACGGTGACGGATCCAAACACATGCCCATTGCGCAACCTGCCCTGCCTGCGGCCCACGCGTGGTACCACGCGCCCGGCCCACCCACCACCCGCCCCCTACCCATCCGGCCCACCTCGCGCGGGGGCAGGCGGCAGCAGCGATCCGCAAGCCCCGCCTGCTGGAACACGCGCCACATGACAGTCGCTCGAGCGGGCTGCTCGGGGTGCTCTGTTGCATCCAGGTCAGGGATGCGGGGCGTCGCTTCGGCCTCTCGGAGCCCGGAGATCGGTCATGAGATGTGTCTTGCGTCCCAAGATGCATTTAGAGCAGGATCTCCGCCGCCATGCTCACAAAACCACACGTCCTGCACGGTCCCGCCCAGAATTTGGCATGCGCGCATGGCTTTTTTGCCAACCACCTCACCGCTGGGGTCTTGGGGTCCGGTATGCAAAAGAATGGCCTCATCATATAGCAATCCAACGCTTTCATCGCTTTGGAGTGCCGCGGCTGGCCCAGTTGTCCCGCGCTTCAGCTTCTTTGCGAGACGCCTCGCAGAGCGCTCTGCCGCATCCAAAACATCTTCTTCTACCTCCATGTTGTCGCTCGCTATGTCTTTGGCTCGCTGTGGACGAGGTCAAGATAACCGAGCTGCAAATCAGTACAGTCTCTATACTACAATCACGCACGAGCCCCTATGATGAAACGTGACAAAATAATCATCGAGTCATATACGAACCACTGTGGTGGACAACAGCCTGTCGCCCCATGAATCCTCGTCTCATCTCCTCCAAGGCTCCTTGTCAACCCCTAGAGCTGGTCTTCCTGCGCGCCGGGCGCTCCGCCATCCAGACCGCCAAGCCTGCGCTGGAGGACGACGCGGCGGCGGTTCATCGGCAGTTTGGGGGCATGAAGGACACGGAGGCGGCTCTCAGGGGTCGTATCTTGTTTGCGGGGGAATGTCTTGACCCAGACATTCCTGGCCTCTGGAGCGGAAATTTTTGTCAAGGGGGTAGACAAACAGGCCCCCAAATCCACGATTTTTTTGTCTAGACAAAGTGCCTTTGTGGAAGCCATGTAAAATGTCTAGACATCTTGACATGTTGCAATTTCGCTTTTTCGCAACTGTAAACGGCGGCTTTTGTATCTGTTTCACGCAGTGCAACACTAATGAACAAGTCCAAATGCGATCATATGCACAGGCATGTCGCAGCGCGTTTCCCCAAGCAACTCTGAGCCTTCGCTTGCCTGCGCGGCGTACATGCTATACCTGCTAACTGCTTGCTGTCACCGAAGTGCCGGGGCCAAAGCCATGACCAGTCACAGTTCTACCGCACATACACACAGGCAGAGCGCCATCGCGGCCTAACCGCTTCCAGTTTAGTCATCTTCACACGTCGGCACACACCCTCGTGCATCGAATCCCCAATACACTATCGTCCCTTCTTTCAACGTTTCAATCATACACAATCGTATCGGGTATGTATTTGCTAGATGGACCGCTTTCAAAGAATTCAAACGTTCGTATGCCAAATTATTAGCACGAGACATCCACATTCTGAACGGCCTCCTCCTCAGCCTCCTTCAGAAGTGCCTTGACATCAATCTCACACACACGATGCTTCACACGGGACGGGCGGGCGTTGTGGCTGCTGCGCTGGGGCACGCGGCCAAGCTTTGCAGCGAACTTCTGAACTGCAGGCCCCAGCAGCGTTGCATCAAACTCAGCATACGGGGCAAGGGAGACACCAGCCACAGGCCGCTGCTGGTACGCAATTGGTGGGCCCACAAGGCGCACACGCATCAGTACGTCAAGGGTGCCAAGCTTCATGCAGGAGTAGCATGGTTGAGCTTGACAGCAGCCCCGCCCTGAGTGCGAGTGGTTCAGTGCACTCCAATACGAAGCTGCTGTCAAGGCTGCTGTATACCCCCTCTCCCGCGCGCCTCGTCCCTGCCTGTTTTCTTCAACCCCTCCGCAGCTCCACGGTTCCGCCCGTGCACGGGGTCCATCCCTGACTTCTGTTCATTCCTGACCTCTATCGTCTCAGCTTTTCTTCACTGTGCGCGGGTTAGCTGGACCATGGACTGTGGAAGGAGTTGCAGCGGGCTTTGCACCCCTGACAACTCTGCGTGACTGAAAATGCGGCATCCCCGGCAAATCCTCGTCACCGGCTCTGCGCATCTGCAAAAAGGAAGACTTGATCGGGGTATCCTTCATCCTCGTCAGATCGCCGAAAATCTCCTAAAAGACCATGACATTCCCTCACTTTCCACAAAATATATATGTCACTATGGTAGAGTTTGCCTCTCCTCAGACACCGCTTGTTTTGTTCAAAAGCGTGCGTGAACCCCCCCCTCCGTTTGTCTGGAAAATGGCCAAAATGGCCGTTTAATGTCTGGAGACATTAAGATAGGAGCCCTGGCGGCTCTGCAGGTGGGCGGAGGCGGGGCTGCCGCATCCTGGGGCCCAGCACGCCAGGGGTGCAGCACGTCAAGTTCGTAAACCCGCCTCGTCGTAACCCAGGTGTCGGCCAACAGGCTCTTCACAGGGGTAAGCCAAGGCATCGTAGTGCAATCGGCAAGCAGGATGGATCCTTGATAAGTTACAGTTTTAGACGAGTTACAATCGGTGTGGCAGTATGACACCTGCTACTTGGACCCGGGCGTACGGGGTCTTGCTTGTACTAGGAATTCAGCGGCGTACGTGCTCTTGCGCGCCCCACCAACACTCATATCGGTATCTCAAATCCTCCAAACCACCGCTTCTTAGGCCACACATGGAGATGGACGCGTGCACTGGTCCGTAAGAGAACGAGACAATCGGGTTAGAAGCAGCAACGATTGGTAAACGACAGATTTTGTAAACCAGGGTGAACACAGCACAGCCCTACCGTACCTCACCAAACAACCACACATCAGAAGGCACAAAGCCCTTAATCAACGATGTACGCATGCCATGCATGGCAAGCTAGGCACGTTAACGCAACGTGACAGGAAACGAGGCAGCACTGATGAATAGCTTCTGGAATCATCAATGCCTTCTGGGCGTTTCATATTATCGTATGCCAGCGTTTCGCTGGATACGCCCCCTGCACGAGGCATGGCAATCGGCCAAGGGCCTACACAGTTCCGCCTTATACCGCCTACTGACTTTATCCTTGATGTAGCTTAGTAGCACGTACGATGGTTAAAAGGCCCCACCGACAGCTCCGCAATCCACACCCACTCAGTTGCAAACCACCACGGAAACCAAACTAGTGTTTCAGGCCGGTACCACACAGTCAGTGGCCCATGGACAGGGCAGCCGCTTTGACCCAACGAGTCTTTGGTCAAGATATCCTGGCATGTGGAAAGTGGTCAGCTAGAGTCCGCGCCTCATCTGCACAATCCTTAGTCAGGATGCACACATGAGAACCGCGCGGAAGTGGGTGCAATCTTCATCACGCGGGGTCTTGCGCACGACTGCAACACTCATCCCATGAGACAAGCGGGCACGACAGTAGCCAGAAACATGCTGTGGTACATGCAGACTGTGTGAGGATGGACGCCTGATGCGTGGTACATGCAGACTGTGTGAGGATGGACGCCTGATGCGTGCGCGCATGCTTCAAGACCCCCACGAATCCCATAAGGTCATGCTGCATTTCCCGCAATGCACATGCACACACCTCATCATTATTTGATCTTCAATTACCCAACGTACGACCCGTAACTTATACTTGCTGAATACCATACCACACTACTTTGTATAAGAACAGTAATACGTATGCCCAGCAGCCCGAGAGCATTCCATGGGCGTCCGCTTCCTTCCGGCTGCTCCTCTCCATCCCTGGCTCCGCCTCCTCACCAACCACCACTAACCTTCCACGGATCCTGCTGAGAATCTCTTTCTCATCCGCGCGTGCGTTTCGGACCGCGGTTGAAGCCCGCTCGCCGCACGGTGGCTCGCACGTGCGCCGCTGTGTCCACCTCCGGGGGCACGTGGCTCAGCAGCGCGCTCTGCGTGGCGCGCGCAAGTACGGCCCGTCAGGTATAGCCCGTGGGTACAGCCCCAGGTGCCGGTACTTTAGGAGCAGGCCGGCAGTGCGTTGCAGTGTGCTTGCGCGCATAGACCTGCCACATGCCAATCCGTACTAGCTGCCCGCACCGGCATGCATACTATGGCACATGCAACCCCACCCACCCACGCACGCGCATGCACCCATGAGCACACGCATACCCATCCCCCACGCCACGCCACGCCACGCCACGCCACGCTATGCCACGCCACACCGCACCACACGCACCTGTCTGGCGGCGTCCGCCTTGAGTTTGGCCAGGTGCGGCCACAGCACCAGCACCACAAAAGCGACGAACAGCACGACAGTGCCCACCAGCAGCCACTGCATGGGCACGTGCGGCATGATTGCATAGGAGGTATAAAACAAACGGGTCATGCGTGCGTGCGTGGGCAGGTTTACGTCAGGCCCAGCAGGGCGAGCAGCCCGGTCGCAGTCTGGACAGCAGCAGATGCATTGGAGTGGGTGCGCGCCGAGCCAGCAGGAAGCAGCAAGAGCAGGCAAGCAGCAGCCAGGGCAGCCCGGCGCGGGGCCTAGCTAGCTAGCCAGCTAGCTATAGGCTCACCGTGTGGATCTGCGTGACGCGGTTGTAGCGGTTGATGGAGAAGGACACGAACAGCTCGGCGGATTGCTGCAGCCCCTCGTACAGGTCAAACGTGCCCACGTTGTACATGTACGTCCAGCGCGTGCCGTTGTACCGCACGTCCTCGTCCGAGTCCGACAGCAGCAGCTCCATCTCCGTGATCATGCGGCGAACCATGGCGTCCAGGCCGTGGTGGGTCACCTGTACACACGTGGCAGGTGGCGATGGCGCGAAGAAGTTAAGGCGGTTGGGAGTTGGGGATAATGATGCACAAGCAGGGCCGGTAGAACGAAGTGGGTTTCAAAACCATCAAACCCCAAAAGTGTATTCCGTCAGCTCTCAGCGCGCGGATCCGAATCGGTTGCTGTGAGTCCTGTAAGCATGCTGCTATGATTGATTGCAGGCAACGCATGCCAGCGACGCGAGATTGGTCGAGTGGCTCACCTCATACCAGGGCGACCCGGGCTTCGCGCACAGCGTCTGGTTGTAGCGGAAGCAGCGCTGTGTGCGGAAGAACTCGTCCGAGAAGGACTTGGAGGCGAAGGCGCTGGCGGGCACTGGGTGCTGGAACACCGACTTGCTCTGCGAGGAGCCATTGAGGGTGGTCGAAAGAGCCTGCAAATTGTGTGGCGCGTTGGCGGCGGTCAGTGGACCGCTTGCTTGCTTGCTTCATTCCCTTGACAGGCTGGGCCCGGGGCCCCGGGGACCGGCCGCAATGCAAAGGCGGGGCCGGCCCCAACCCCTGCTGGTCCAGCATGGGAGACCATACACTGGGGCCGAAGGGACAAGGGCCTGGGTTGGGACCGCCATGGCCGCACGAATTGCTGCGCGTGCGCCCTCGCTCGCCGGGTCTGCCGGACACGTATCCATGTACCAGGCACAGCCGACCATCCCGCCCGCAACCCTAACAGCAGCAACACACACGCAAGCAAGCTGCCACACGCATGCATGCACGCACGCACCTGCGACAGCGCTGTGCCGCCGTACATGAGCGTGTTGTACTCGGAGGTGAACAGCTTCACCTCGGTCCGCAGCACCTCGCGCCACAGGTCGCGGCCGGGCTTGTCGTCCTGCGCCAGGAAGTTGAAGCCCACGGCGCGCACGCGCGTGTAGCGGTACATGACGTGCGACGCCCTGCGCGCGCGCACGTGCATGTGGTTAAAAACAATAGCAAAACGAAGCGCGTGCAGGTGTGCGTAGGACGACGAGGGGCGGCGCGGTCCATCCCAAGCGCACGTGCATGGTGAGAAGGGACGCGGTGTGTGGCAAGAATCACCCTGAAGCCCCCAACGTAAGCAAGCAAAGGTACGGTATGCGTGCGGCAGTGCGCGTGGCGTGCGGACTCACATGTTGAGCGACGCCAGCGGGCCCTGCATGCCCTGCAGCATCACCAGGCTGACGGCGTACACGGCCACCACCGCCGCGAACCACAGCACCAGCAGCCCCATGAACTTGGGCACACGCAGCCGCGCCGGGTGCTGCAGCATACATGGCCAGGTGAGGTGCAAGGTGAGGTGCAAGGTGAGGTGCGTGCAAGGCGCAAACATGGAGAGCGAGAGGGCCGGCAGGCTTCGGGTGTATGGCATGGGGTGCACGGGGTACCCTACGAGCGTGTGGCAGTGATGGCAGTCAAGCCAATTCTCAAGTTCAGGGCCACGTGAAGCCACGCGAAGCCATCTCACCAGCGTCTTTCCGTTGACGACCGTCACGCCCATGCTGCGCCGCTTGTGGTGCTTGATCACACCGCCCCGGCCGCCGTGCGTGGAGGCATCCTGTGGGTTGCGGCGCGGATCATGGTGAGCGAGGCACACGCTGGCAGGACATCTACCGGCGGTTGACGCGTGCGCTGCTGCTGCCTGCGCCGCGCTGTAGCCCCGCGCACGCCCCTCGCGCGCTGCAGTCTGGCAGCCCTCCACGACCACCACGCCCCGGACCCACCTCGCTGGCGGACTCGTCGCCTGCCATCACGGACGAGCCGCCACCGCCGCCGCCGTCGCGCCGGCCGCTGCCCAGCGCCGTCGTGGCGCTCGCAAGCAGCTGCCTGCCCGCCGGCGCCTTGCGGCCGGTGTCCGCGCCAACTGTGTCCTCGCCACCCGACACCTCCTTGGCAAACTTGGCCGCCTTGTTGCCGCCGGCGTCGCCACTGTCCGCCTGCTGCACGGCTTTTAACGTGCCGGCCCGGCCGCCGTCCGCAGCGTCGGCGGCGCCGCTGCTGTCATCACCGGGCGCGGGCAGCGCCAGCGGCTCGGAGTTCCCGTTGAGAGCGGCGCCGCTGTAGTTGTTGTTATTATTGTTGTTGCCGCCGCCTTGCTTGCCATCCTCATGCTCCCCGTTCTCGCTATCGTTCTCTTCGTCCTCGTCATCAGAGTCATCCAACAGCTGCGTGTGTGCATCAAACGGTCGGGGCGCCGCAGTCTCTGTCATCTCTGGATTCCGTAATCAACAGCGCAAGCTGCATGCATGCCGTTCGCCCACTCCATTGACCGTCCGGCACGGCAAGGCCGCTGACACAACCGCCCTTTCCCCGCGCCGCCGCTTCCCCTGGGTGCCGCCGCATCGTACGAGCACCCCTGTCCAATCCCCCAACTGTCGCCTCTGCCTGTTCTCCGCTAGTTCGGCTTGGTTTGGTTTAGTTGCTGGTACCTACAACCCCCGCCCCCCAGCCCACCCGAGGCACCACCCCTGCCACGACACCACCCCTGCCACGACACCGCCCCGCCGCGCACCTTGACGTCGCGCGCCACCATCTGCCTCAGCACCGGCCCCGGCAGCCCCACCATGCTGCAGATGCCCAGCAGCCGCGCCCGCTCCACGCGGTACAGCAGCAGCCACTCGTAGCCCAGGCACAGCACCTGAACCACCAGCACCTCCACCACCAGCACCACGATCAGCACTGCGCGGGGCGGGGCGGGGCGCGGGGCGGGGCGGGGCGGGGCGCGGCGGGGGGTCAGGCGTGGGGCGGAGGCAGCGGCAGGGTTGGGTGGAGCAGGTTGATTGGGCCAGGTTGAGGTGATAGATGGACGGGACACGATCTGCACGCGCGCATGACCTCGTCCCCCGGCCCTCGCTGCACCTTTCTGATGTTACTGATACATTCAGAGCAATGTTACTGATACATTTAGTGCAATGTTACTTATACTTGTAAGCTCAGGCGGGAGTCCGTGCCATCCCTGCCACCGCGCCTCACCCGTCCGCAGCTCGTCCAGGCTGCTCCAGGCGGAGGCCATCAGGTGGTCCAGCGAGGTGGCGTAGGCGGAGAACAGGCTGCCCATGCCGTTGGACACCACGAACTGGTACAGCCGAGTCAGCCTGCTCGGGTGAGGGCGAGGGCGAGGGTGCGTCAGGGTTGTGAGAGGGTTGTGAGAGGGTTGTGAGAGGGGGCTATGAGAGGGTTGGGTGAGAGGGGGCTATGAGAGAGGTGGTTTAGGTGGGTGGGTGATGCGAGAGGTGGGTGTGGCATATGCTGGGGGGCGGCGGTGAGGTGAGGGTTGCAGTAGTGGCTGAGTGCCATGGGCGGCGAACACACGCAGGCGCCCGCAGCCGCCGCGTGCGCACGCGTGCGCACACCTGAACGTGCTCCGCAGCTTGGGCATCCAGTACAGCGCCTCCCGGCACGCCGCCATGAAGCGGTTGCCCAGCTGCCACACGCCCGCCTTGGCGGTGAACACCTGCGCAAGCCATGCACACAGCGCCCCTCAGTACGGCGCCTTCTACAGGTAGGTGCTGAGATGCACAGAGTCAAGTGCCAGCCGCCGGTCGCCAAAAGCGCCCGCTGCTCCAGCGCGGCACCACGGCACCACGGCAAGTACGGCAAGGATACCACCCTGTGTGCACGTGGCACGTTGTTCCAGGCGGCCCATGCATGCATGCATATGCTGGCTGGCTGCCATAGGGCTGCCATAGGGCTGCCATATGCATATGCATGCGCATCTAGCTGTCTAGCTACCTAGCTAGCTCCCACGTGCACTGCGTACGCACCATGGGCGGGTCCGTGTCCAGGAATATTTCATACTCGAAATCCTTATGGCTCCACATTCCGTACATGTCCGTGGCCAGCTCCCGCACCTGGCCCGCCTTCCAGCCCAAGAACACGCCTGCATGCACGCACGTTGCATGGTGAGGCACGCCGGGTCAAGGTGACGGTGCAGGCACAGCAGGACAGCACAGCATTGAGCTGGAGGGATGCTGTGCGCTATCCTTACAGAACAAGGACGTGCTCCGGTAGTTGGCAACAAAATTTATTACGCAACCAGGCACTACAAGGGAGCGAACAGCATGGCGCCTCAGTGCAGCAGCGCAGCATGCAAACCGCGGCACGCCTGCATCTTCGAGTCGCAATCATCAGTACTGCAGCGCCGCAGCGCGCCCGGTGCCCCGCGCGGCACGCACGCACCCTGGTGGTACTCCTCCTGCTGCGCGATGGACGTCTTCATGCTGGCGATGTGGGTGGACAGCGGCGGCGTGCAGGCGCTGGAGCGGTCCGTCATGTTGGCGCGCTCGCAGTAGGTGCCGATCAGCACGCGCACCACCAGCAGCTGCGCGCGGTCCATGGCTGCAGGTATGGGGTGTGTGTGTGTGTGTGTGTGTGTGTGTGTGTGTGTGTGTGTGTGTGTGTGTGTGTGAAAAACGAAACGAAAGCCCGCCCAATGACGCGACGTGTGTGTGTGTGTGTGTGTGTGTGTGTGTGTGTGTGTGTGTGTGTGTGTGTGTGTGTGTGTGTGTGTGTGTGTGTGTGTGTACGTGTGTGTGTGTGTGTGTACGTGGTTAGGCAGGTGGGTTGGGTTGCGGGGGGTGCCATGCATTATTGTGTAAGGCGAGGGGGCTTACATTCGTAAGTATTAAGAACAAGCCGTAGCTACTAGCCGTAGCTACTAGCGTGGCAAACCGCATAAGCGAGGACAGGCAGCAGGTCAGGACAGGATCACTGGTCCGGGCCACACCTACCCATAGCCTGGCGGTGGACGAGGTAGATGCCGCTGTGGCGGACGTGGAGCGAGCGAGGGCGGCAGACGAGGCACACAACTTCAGTGCGAGCTCAAGCAGGTTCTGCATTCTTGCGCGCACGTGTGTATGCACAGAGCATCTAGCTGCACTGGCCACTAGGCGCCCAACGACTATATCTGCACGCGGCCCGCTCACTCGTGCTCCTTGAGGATGGTGCGCTCCACCACTACGTAGCAGATGATGTGTGTGAGCAGCATCAGCCCCAGCACGATGTACGTGTGCAGCCGCAGCCGGTCCAGAGGCCCCATCAGTACGGGCCCCATCAGCACCTGCACATGGGTGCGTGTTGGCGGGGATTACATTCATGATCAATTAAGAAGAAGAAGGGGGAGCGGGTAATGTGGGAGGGTCCGAAGGCTGGTGACAACGGCCAATGGGTATGGTATTGCCGCTTGTGGCTCGCTCGGGATGAGTGAGCCAGCCAACGTGTGAGTAGCGGCGACTACCGTACCCTTTCAGAGCAGTGCCAATTGCCGCATCCCCGTGTCGGGCACACGCTGGGCATGAGTGAGCGCGCACACAACCGATAGAGCCGCCAAGGCTGTAGATTCAGCACCTACCTTGCGCAGCTGCTTGAGCAGGCGGCCGCGGCGGGCGTCCACCGTGATGTCTACCGTGGAGGCGCCGTCCGTCACGCCTGCGGCATCACCAGCATGACAACATGAGCACCGTATTCTTGCCGCAGCTTGAGGGCAGCCGGTCACGTACACGCAAGCGGCCAGTACATAGGCGCTCTGGGCTACACGAGGGCCGTCTGGACCACCGTTCCTGGCTTGCAAAACAAGTGGGATAGCTGACACGCCGACGCACTCACTGGTGATGCCGCTGGCAGCCTGGCTGCCGTCGGCTGACGACTCGCCCCCCTCGCTGCCCTTCTCCCAATCGCCATCCTTGCCGCCCTCCTTGCCGCCGCCGGCGGGCCGCTCGCCGCCTGCGCCTGCTGCGGACACCGCGAGTGCTGACGGCTTCTTGACGTAGATGGAGCTGGCGGCGCCGTCCTCCGAGCCGCGCTCGCCGCCGTACTCGCTGCCGGCACCCTTGCGTGACGTGGCATCCTGCATGCACAGCAGCGCACGCAATTCAAACCGCAGTCCGATCAATAGCTCCAGAAAGCCAGCGCATGCACCAGTCACTCAGCTACGGCCCTGTGTGGTGACGCCGGACTGCTCAACTGCTGCCGGCGCAAACCCCTAGACCAGCAGTGACGATGCTTTGAGTTTGAGGCAGCAGCCAACGCACCTCCATGATGACGCCAAGCCCGCCCAGGGCCTTGCCAGACCTGGTCCGGCCGTGCGCAGCCGCACCGCCCGCATGCTCTTCGCCGGGCAGAGGCCCCAGCAGCCCGCCGCCCTCCAAGCCGCTGCTGGCGCGGCGCGCGCCGGCCTTGATGGGCGACTCGCCGCCAGTGCCAGCCGCTGCGTGTGCGTGGTCGCCACCCGGGAGGCCGCTGGGCTGCTTGCTCAGCGTGCGCACCCACTGCGCCACGAAGTCGGACTTGTTGGCTGCGAGGATCGGATAGAGCGAGATGGAGCCGAGTCAGATGGAAACGATAATCACGTAATGCATGGAAAGCAGCTTGGGAACATCCAAACAGACATCCGGCGCCAGCATATCGCAGCAAAGAAACCGCTGTAGGGACAAGTCATAACTGTGAACTCACAGGAATGCTTGTGGAGCTTGGCCTGCTCGATGGCCATTGTGTCAACGGAGCCCGTGCTGTTGCGCCTGCCGCCGCCACCGCTGCCAGCACCGTCCTCGCCATCTTCACCGGGCTCGTCATCACTGCCGTCGCCTTCTCGGCTCAGATGCTCGCGGCTGTCGCCGTCGCGAGAGGCGCTGCCTTGGTCGCCGCCACCCTCGCTGCCGCCCTCGCCCGCCGCCTTGGCGTCTCCGGCACCCTCCTCGCCTGACGGCTTTCCTTCGCCGCCATCGGCACCGCCGCTCTGCTTCCTCTTGTATCGGTCCTTTTCCTTCCCCTTGCCCTTCCCCACCTCCTCCTGACCGACCGTGCTCGCGCCGGCGCGTAGCAGGGTGCCGGCGCGCTCCAAGCCACCGACGCCGCCGTACTCATCCTCGTCCTCTTGCGCGGCGCCGCCGGCCCTGGCGCCGTGGCTCTTCTGGGAGCCGCCGTAGTGCGAGCCGACGTCGTCGAGATGCAGCACGCGCATCAGGTCGGCGTGGGCGCCCGCGAAGGTGGTGTCAGGACGCATGGTAACGATGATCTTGGACTTGCCCGAGCCTGGAGCCAGCTGCTCCACGCCCTGCAAAGTCATAGTAACACACAAGAAGGCGCGTGTTTGCGTATCGTACGTATGCGGACCTCCGCTCGCTCGTGAGGGATGCAGCGAAGCTGGCGCTATCGGTACCAAAGGCAGGCGAGCGACACAGGAGGTCTCAATCACAACGGCACACACCTGCACCAGGATGCGCATGGTGCCGGCGTCCGGGTGCGGCCCAATGAAGGGCATGACCGGGCTGACAACGCCGCGCTGCGCCGCCGCCGCCGCGCCGCCCTTGAGCGCCGAGCGCTTGTTGGCGTCGGCGCCGCCGGCCTGGTGGTTGCGGTGGCGCGAGTGCGAGGCAGCGATCTGTGCCCAGGAGGTGTTGCGCGGCATGTCCAGGAACCTGCGAGATGACGAGGCAGCCGAGTCAGGAGAGGGTGATGCGGGTTGCTCGTACCAGAAGGCACAGCAGGATAGCTGCAATGACGCTGGCGGTGGCCTTTCCAAAGACGCTCGACAGAGCGCGCGTGCGTGCCCAACCAAACATAGGAGGCGGCTGACACCCAAGATACGCAGCTGGCGCCCCCCTCCCTCCATTCTAGAGGCCCTTCCGCCCCCACTCCGTCCAGCGGCACTGCACACTCCACGCACACACACGCCAGGGCCACGCCGGTGGCTGCTGGCTGCACCCCGCGACAAACATACACTCACTTCTGGATGGGCTTCTTGTTCATGGCGCTGGCTGGCACGCCCACGATGAGGCCCGTCATGGGCGACGCCTTGCGCACCACCAGCCCCTCGTCCAGCTCCACCACCCCCGTCAGCAGGTCGCGCCGCCACAGCGTCAGCTTGACGCGCGTCACCGTTGTGGCCTCCTGCGAGTGCTGGTGCTGCGGATTGTGCTCGCCGCCATCGCCCGCGTCGCCCTCGTGACTGGGGCGGCGGGAGCCGCCGCCAATGATCTCCTCCTCAATCAGCTCGGCCTGTGGTGTGCGTGGGAGCCGACAGCGAGGCGGTGAGCAGCAGGCAAGAAGCTTGCTTTATTGCAAGTTCAAACTGTTCGTGTTAGCTCCAAATGTTTATGAAGGGAGCCCCCGCCAGCTGCTGTGTTTTGCTTGCGCGACAGCGTGTGCGCACCCGCGCCCACTCGCTCGCACCTACCTGCATGCAGGCCGAGATGGGCAGGAGGCGGCGGCCGCCAGTGGTGACATTGGAGGGCTTGGCGGCGGCGCCGGCCACTGCTGGCAGGTGCGGCACGCCATCCGTCTCCGGCTGGGGCGGCTCCGTCACCTTCACACGCCACGACGTGCCTGTGCGTGTATATGTGTGTTAAAGATCACAAGGAAATTATTACGCGTAGGACAGTGTATGCGATATGTGTGTATGTATATGTGTGTTTATAAACGAAACGTGTATGTGTGTGCGCGGAGCACGGCGGCGCACCGCACAGAGCGCGTCAGCCGAGACAGGTAGAGCTGCCGCTGTACATCACTCTGCATGCACGTGCCCGGGACGCTTCCAGTCCAATCCGCCCCAGAAATCCACGAGCGCATTGAGAACGCCAAGCAAGCCAGGCCAAGCCAGGCTAGGCTAAGGCTTACACAGCAGCACGGCGTCCACACAGCACGTGCGCACATGGCCACGGCCGACGCGCCACACGCACACTCTCTTACGCACCCGGCATCTCCTGCTCCTTGTCCAGCAGCGCCAGCATGAGCAGCGACAGCTGCGCCTCGCCGTTGCGCTCCACCCACTCGCGGAAGATGTCGATGGACTCAAAGAGGCTGCTGCCGGGCAGGTTGGCGGCGGGGAAGCCGAACAGGTCCGAGTCGGGGCGCGACACGGACAGCACGTGCCCCGCCAGGTCGCAGGTGAGGACGATGCGCTTCTCATCAAACACCTCCTCGGCCGACACGCGGTCCACCTGTGTGCAGGTAGGGACACAGCCGTGAGCAAGAAGTGAGCAAGGTGCCTGGCGGTGCGGGGTGACGAGTCCGCGACCCGTTACCGGGCGCCTAGGTGCGTGCTGGAGTGGTAGGTAGGCGTGCGACTTCAGTAGAGGTAGGTTTGGGTGGACAATAGGACAATAGGACAGGCGGGCAGGCAGGCAGGCAGGCAGGCGGGCAGGCAGGCAGGCGGGCAGGGCGGCGGGCAGGCAGGCAGGCAGGCATGCCGCATGCACGCGCGCGCACCTGGATGACGTGCAGCGAGGGGTTGAGGCCCACGCCGTCCGGGTTGGCAGCCGACACCTTGATGCGCACCGGCACCGCCGCCGCCGCGTCGTTCAGCAGCGTCACCACCTTGCCCGCGCGGCAGCCCGTGGAGGCGATCGTGTGCGGCGGGTCCTGCGGATGGTGGCGAGCGCAAAGACGTGAGCAACACTCAGCACAGCAACTCGGCCGGGATCAACGGGCCCAAGTCACGCACATGCATCTCGGCTTGGGGTACCATCCAACTCACCCGCAGGAACTTTGCGTGCATGGTGTTGTACGGCGGCGGCAGCAGCGCGTCCAGCTGCATGCCGCCCCCGCCTCCGCCGCCTCCTCCTCCCGCTAGCTTGCGCGGCGGGTAGCCCAGCAGCGCCGACACGCCCAGGCTTGCGAAGCGGATGCGCATGTGCGTGTCCACCACCAGCAGGTTGCCCTCCTGGCCGTCGGTGCGGCGGCAGCTGAGCGCCATGATGCGCTGGTTGTCCGTGCCTGCGCACACGTGTGTGTGTGTGTGTGTGTGTTTGTGTGTGTGTGTGTGTGTGTGTGTGTGTGTGTGTGTGTATGTTAAGAAACAACAAAACGAAGCCCGCCCACACAGCCCGCGTGTGTGTGTGTGTGTGTGTGTGTTCAAGCAAGGCCATGAAGAAAGCAGGGCCCCGGGCCGCACGGCGAGGCTATGCGAACCAACGGGCAGCAAACGAGCGAGGGACAGACGCTCGGAAAGCTCCGAGAGCAACACTCGATAGGTAGCTGCGTGTGCAGTGCACTTGACACAATGCGGTGGCGGTGACAGAGAAAGTTGCGTGGGACGGAAGCAAGCCCTAGGCCCACGCACGCACTGCACGCACCCGCCAGCTCCACGGTCGCCTCCACGGGCACTGGCTCCTGGAAGCGGTGGCGCAGCTTGAGCTGCACCATGATGTTGCCCGACTCCAGCTCGGCGGCGGTGGCGGAGCGGAAGCGCTCCAGCAGATCGTTGACCTCCTCCTCAGGGTTCGCCACCAGGGAGGACAGCGTGCAGCCGACCTGGGCATGGGCGTACAGGAGGGAGGGCGCGGGCGCACCAAGGAGAGCGTGAAGGCGTGAAGCAGGAGTGTGTGGGATGCGGCCAGCAGATGGCCTTGCAAGCACGGGTGCAAGCATGCGCACGCGCGTGCAAAATTCTTACGTACCGTTTCCCTCCCCCGGTCCCCTCCTCCGGCCCCGCACAGCATTCGCCTCGAGACCTCCGCCTCGCTTTGCTAACCCCTCCCTCGCCTGCTCCTGCTTGCCCTCGCTAGCCCCTCCCCGTCTCTCATGGACGGCTACCCAGTACCCACCTACCCACCCCATCCCCCGCTCTATGCCACGCTCTCCTCCTCTTCTTTCGCATTGGGTTCGGTTTAGTTTGCACTGGCATCTACACCCGCCGCGCCAGCTGCTCACCAGGTCCTTCTCCGCCAGGCCGCACATGCTCGCGAACTGCTGGTCGCCGCACAGGAAGGCGCCGTTGGGAGCCACCCAGGCGCGCACGCGCAGACTGCATGCGAAAACAATGAGGCAGGCAGCACGGGAGGCGCCGTATGTGTGTTAGTTACCCCGGTAGGTTCAGAGAACGCGTATCACCTTCCGTAGCTGTGCCTTCGCTGTTTGCAACCCCCATGCATCCATGTGTGCCGACATACAGCTACACACGTCCGCGTCGGGCCGCAAAATCGCATGGCGCCAGTCACGTGATCTCCGCCAGCAGCAGATACACACACACACACACACACACACGCAAACACACGCAAACACACGCACACACACACGCACACACACACACACACACACACACACACACACACCTGCTGGGCGGCAGCGGGCGCATGACGCCCAGGAACACACTGTCGCTGCCCGTGCCGCTCATCTTGGTCACACACAGCGACAGCGGGAACACGTAGCGCTCCTGCGCACATGCCGGGTGGGGTGGGGTGGGGAAGAGTGAGGGAGGAATACACAGCAGGAGAGTCAGCCGGCACTGAGGATTGAAATACGCATCGTGTATGTACACACCTCCCGCATGCATTCTTCATGGGATGCATGTGATGTGCGCGCGGGCACACACCCGCATGCCCCGCCCACGCCGCCCAGCAGCGAAAGCATACGTGCACACGCCCGCATCTATCTATCTGTCACTGTCACGCCCAAGCCTACGCACCTTGTGCAGCGCCACCACTTCGCGCACGCTGTCCAGGATGCGCGGCTCGGCGGTGGCAACGTAGCGGGTGAGGTAGGAGGCGTGGCGCTGGCTGAAGGGCTGCGGCATCAGCAACGCCACGTTCACGCCTTCCAGCTCGTTCTTGGTGTAGCCAAACACCGTCTGCACCGCCTGTTGTTGTGGGTGTAGGCGCAGCAGGGTGGGGGCGAGAAGCCGGGGGAATCATATTCGGGCCGCAGGTGTAGGTGTTGTGAGTTGTAGCTGGGGGAGTTGGGGCTTCGGCGCTTTGCATGGGGCGGGTTTGGCCAGCTGCCTCCACCTGCCTCCACAGTCGACACACGAACTCGCGCTGGTCACACGCACCTGGCTGGTCATCATGATGGTGCCCTCGGCGTTGATCACCACCACCGCGTCATCCTGGATAGACATGGACGTCAGGAACTCGGGCTTGCTGGTGGAGCTCTGCGGCACGTCACGGAGCAAGGGCAGGGAGCGAGGGTGGGGGCACGCAAGTTGTTACGGTAGTTAGCCGCGAAAAGCAAAGGACATTATGCGTATGACCGCTAGCCCCATGACGAATTGACGATACCGAACATGCACCCGACCTAGGGAGTATCCTGCCAAGAGCCTTTTGCCCATAATGCCCCCAAACACCTGGATGGCGCTCAGGTCGAGGCTCATAATGGCATCGCCGCCGCCGTTGCGCGCCGCCTGTGCACGCCCAGCCATCGCAGAAGCGCCGGGCACCGAGCATAGTGAGTAGCAGCATGTCACCAGGCATATAAACAGGTGCAGGGGGTTTGATGCGCGCGCTGCTGTACCGCACACACAGCAGGCCAGCAGCCAACGGCGAGCGGAACCCCCCCCCCCGCGCCCACGCCCACATACCTCGGCATACACACGCTGCGCGGCGGGGGCGTCGTGCTTCACGTCCTCCAGGAACTTGCCGTACACGCGCAGCAGCTTGCCGTTGTTGGGATAGCGCTCAATTACCCTGTGCGTGGTGGCGGGGCCGTTGGTGGGTGCGCAGTAATACCTCCGGTCCCAGCTCCCTCTGGTCGCCACACCACCGCATTCGGAGGCCTCCAGCCCCCATATCGCCGATCAAGTCTTCCCCCGCCCGGCCCACTCCACCCAGTTCCCACTGTCCCCACCCCTCGGAGTCGTTCGCTTCCCTCGGTCCACTCCACCCAGTGCACACGCTACACACCCCACGCCACAGCACCTCTCCTCCCCAGTCCTCACCATCCACCTCATCCCACCTTCACCCCCACCTCTCGTACCCACCTCTTGTACACCTGGTGCGCGCGGGCCGTGGCCGCCTCCACCTCGTCCAACGAGCTGTCGATCTCCGACACCTTGAGGTTGGTGCGCTGGCACAACCGCCACAGCTCCGCCTCCAGAGCCAGCACCTCCTTGTGCACGCGCATCACCGCCCTGCGCGCGTGCGGTGGGTAGGGTGGGCTTACACTCATAATTAGGCAAGCCGATGGGGACGGGTAGCGTGGCCCGGGTTGAGGGCATGCGGCCAGCAGCGATAGACGTAGTAGTTGCAGGCAAGCGCGCGCATCGCCACACGCTCACGCGCACCGTCACACACACACACACACACACACACACACACACGCACACACACACACACGCCCGCACCTGAAGTTGCGCCTGAACTCGATGTAGGCCTGCAGGTCCATGCCGCCGTCCTGGCTGTCCTTCAGGCGCTTGGACGCCTCGTTGGTGCAGTAGATCTGCACGCCGCACACAGCACGCGCAGCAGCCGCAGCACGCTTAGTCTCAGGCGTGCCTTCTCAAGGGCGCCCGCGCGCCACCACCTTCAGTTAATTACTATATATTACGCGTATGCGTTTACCGTTATCAGGTCAATGAAGCACCACACTCTTCATCCCACCAACTCATCTCCCGCACGCCGCCCACCTGGTATCGCTCCACCAGGCTTGGCGAGTACTTGCCCGCCAGCTGCAGGTGTGTGCGCGCCGCGGGGCCGTCCTTGCGCACCTCCAGCAGGAAGTTGGCGAACAGGATGTGCAGGTAGGCTGTGGCGGGGAAGGCGTGCATGCCGGCCTACGTGCGCACGTACGTGTTTGGAGGAGGGTTGGAAATTGTTAGGCCAGGCGCTTGGGTGTCAGCTGGTAGCACCACACCTCAGCCTGAGCCAGGTTGCCCTTTGCTTGCTACCAGCTTCGGCCTATATGATGCGCCTACAGGGCCCGGAAACAGGTGCACGTACAGTCACGCAAACCAATCAGCCGCTGCACTCGCGCCCACGCACCTTGATGATGGTCTCTCCCAGCGCCGCCGCCTCCTCCTCCACGCCCTCCTCAAACTTGTTGAACCGACGCATCACGCGCGACAGCACCTCAACCTCGTGACGCTGCGGGCGGGTGGCGTGGTGGGAGGAAGCCAGCAAGTACACACATATACCGTATGAGAGCGCAGGCAGACATTGTGGAAGTGTATATAAGCAACGCATTGCAACGTGACAGCCGGGCAGAACGACAGCCGGCCTGCCAAAGCCAGGCTCTCCCAGCGCCCGCCCGCCTGGCTATCCAGCATGCATGGCGGCCCCCTGCGGGTTCCGCCGACGCGCGCTCCCACCTCCGAGAAGACGTGCACACGGCGCACGGCGCGGACGTCGGCGGTGCGGTCGGCCAGCTCCACAAAGCGCTTGGCGGGGCGCATCACCCACCACACGTGCGCGGCGTTGATGCCCATGCCGCAAATGATGACCGGGAAGATGCCGTACAGCACGTACTGCAGGAAGAGGGCGAGGGGGGAGCAGGGGTTCTGGTATGCCCAGTGCTCTAGTTTGTGTGGCTGACAACAGCGCGTTCTGAAGAACAAGAAAAAATGCGGGAGTGCTCAGACGCGCAGGATACGCACCATTGACATCTCTTTCCTCCGCTCGACGCTTTGGTCCTTGCCGAATGTCAGCGCCGCCAGCATGCAAGCCGTGTACAGCACTCCCAGCCAATTTGACGTCCACACCACGTTCAGGTAGGGCCGGTAGAACGGCATCTGCACGTGCAGCGGGAGTGTGGCGCAGGCGGCAATTGCTCTGTACTGATAATGGAGGCGGAAGGCCAGAACGGCAGCCTCGGAGCAACACAGCCGCATCCGTGCGGTACCGGAAATGACAGGCCCAACGGGAGTGGCTCTAATTTGGAGCGTTCCCAACCCCAGGAATTCAGCCACCGACCTTTTTGAAGTTGAACCAGGTGATGAGCGTCACCGCCGCCACCATCAGCCCGGTCTGGAGCCTGGGCCAGGACTTGAAACAGGTGGCGGTGATGATGAATATGGCCTTGCCCACCAGGATGCGCAGCCGAGTGGGAGCGTCCGGCGAGGCCAGGTAGCCGCGTGTGATGGGGCTGCAGCAGCGGCGGTGCACGGCAGGCGCCAGGCCGCCAATTGGGAGGGTTACATTCATGATTGTTTAAGAAGTGAAGGCGTAGCCAGGTACAGTAGTTTTGTCAGAGGGGAGGGTAACAAGTCCAGGCAGGGCGCGGTGGGCGGCGGTGCCAGGCATGGAAATACCATGCATACCGCACTCGCGTGGAGCCGGCTATGCATGCTGACTTGCTTGCCTCTCCCACAGCCTTCCGCCCTCCTTCTCCTGTCCGACTACTACAGCCTGCCTCCCTGCCTCGGTCTCCCTCTCGCGGCGTATCCCCATCCCTCCCTTTCTCCCTCCGTCGCTCTTCCTTCCCCCTTTGGCCGGCTCTGCCTCACTTGAGGTCGCTGGACGCCACCACCAGGAGCGCCGTGACGCACAGGTGCAGCACCGCCACAAACAGCGCCACAGACTGCAAAGTGTGACATGCGCGGTAGGTCAGTGGCAAGTGGCAATGAACAGCATTTCCTCACTCAAGCATTGCTGAAGCTGCCCCGCCCCCACTGCACCCCACCCAAGCCTTCGTCGCATCAAATGAAAGTCTATTGAATGAAAACACGAGGCCGCCATGGGCGCGAGCAGGGACTGCAGTGCGGCATGCAGGGGATGCCATGGCCAAGCCGCGCTACTGCTTACCATGTGGAGTACGTGCGGCATGCTGAAGCAGTCTGTGAAACGACGGAAATATAGTGGTGGGATTGGGTGTCGGTTTTATCTGGCAAAGACAATTGACGAGGGTCCAGGACCCTGCAGGTTGGCAGCAGCAGCGCAAGCCAGCGGGTCACAGCCCAGGCATGCACTCACACACAGTCGGGTAGAAGGCGTGGGGCGCGTTTGCCTTCGAGAAGTCGCAGTCCGCGGCGAACACGAAGTAGTCCTGCAGAGATCATGAGGTTATAAGGATATGGATGCGGATTTACAATTCAAGGGACAGCCCGACAAGTGGGGGCACGCCGTATGAGGATATGGATGGAGTGTTGCTGGCAAGGATATGGTATCCCGTTCGCGTTAAGCTCCCATGCCCCGCTTTGCCTCGGCCCCGCCCGGCTTGGACCTCAACGTCATATGCACCCAGGCACCCGCACAGCAAGCAATGCGAGCAAGGAGCAGCGGCGAATGCTGCAGTGGGTCCGACTCACAAACAGGGTCACGTAGAAGATCATGAATAGCAGCTCGTACACGAAGTGTAACACTGCCGCGATGCGCTTCAGCATCTTGGATTGTTCTGCCTTGCGCATCGCGATAGTCAGCCAGGCTAAACTGGCTACGGAAAGCAGCACCAGCACCGCTTGCACGTACAGGATCTGCACGGGTGCATGAATGCCCAGGTACGAGGCACAACGCGAGTTGTCGATGCTTCCAAGGGCCCAGGGTGCGGGTATACAGGCGCGCTAAGCGCGCCCTATCTCCATGCCTCTGCCCCTCCCCCCCCGCCCGGCGCCCCATCGATGCACCCTCCCACGTTCCTGCCGCCATCACTAGCTGCGGTACTGTCGTACAGTGGCTGCACGTACGGCCACGCACCCGGATGTACATGTCGTATCCATACAGCCGCGCAATGGGGCTGCGCCACAACGCCCAGCGGACAACCTGCCACACTGGATTGCTCGTGTCGATTTTCCTGTAGGCCAGCCAACGGTTGCGGGTGCGGTAGCGCAGAGTTGGCGTCGTTTGGGCAGCCCAGCTTGCGCGGAGGTGAGTGGCACACGGCACGGTGCCGTTGCTTTACCCGGGCAGCCCCACGTGCCATGCCCACCTACCCCTGTCCAATGAACAACTCACCATTTCTGATTCGTGTTGAAGACCACCAGGAATGCCATCTGCAAGTGACAAAACCACAGCTTACACGAACAGTGCTATTCGCTTTGTCTTTGGAGATGGAGTAGCGGCCCCGCAGCTGCACGCTGGCCTTTAACGCCCCTCGCCTGCCTTGACAAGCCTTGGCACATAGCTTCCTGATCCTCCTGTACCTCCTCCGTCCCTTACACTCAACCCATCCATGGCCGATCCACCTCAGCTGAGGACTCCCTCCGCCGTACCGTACGGCCTGCCGACCCCTGCAAACCCCACACATGCGCTCCTCCCGTCAAGCACACGCCCCTACGCCCCGCCGCCGCCACCCACCAGTCCCTCCAGCACGATCTTGAGCACGGCGAACTTCCAGCTGCTGAGCACCGAGTGCGTGCGCACCAGCGTGTACATGCACGTGAACACGCCTGTGGGAAGCACGCACGAGGAAGAGCACAAGGGTTCTGAACCTCGTGATCAGTCACCGAGATAGCACACACCCTTGCATCCGAGGCACTTCGCCTTTTTCCAGTTGCAGGGAGATTGCATGCAAGAGCGCACCTTCTTGGACAGAGCGCCGTTGCTCCAGTAGGTCGCCTGATGCCATTTTTTAGGGCGCCAGACAACAAATACATCATGGTAGTTAGGGCATATTCCATGGGTTGCATTGCGATGTGGGTCGGGGGCAGTTAACCGCGTAAGTGGCCACAACTGCTCCTGCTGGTATCCCCGTCTCGTACGGCATAGAGAAAGCGCGGTCGTGCTTCCTACCTTCGTCCTGGCCATCGCTCGCCCTGTGGTTGTTACGTGCATAGCACAACACAACGAAGGCACAGGGTTTGTGGCCGGTGCGTGTGCACGGGTACTTGGAGCGTGCTAGTGAACGTGCAAGTGTGTACCGCGCGTTGAACATGCCACGGTGTGGGGGCTCGTGCCTCTCGCACATGAACCTTTGCCCACTGTCATGGCTGCTGGTAACTGTTCGCACGAAGCCTACTTTACCAGGCGCGCGAGTGCTGCGTGTTGCACATTGATTCTGCTAGAAGATGTTACACGAGTGGTGGCCGGCATGCGGAGACGACGCAGCACACCTGCCACTAGTGTTTTGGGTCTGTGGCAGGATACAGGAGCGGCTCCCTTCCTGTTATGAGCTTCGACGAACCCGTCAGACGCGGGTTCGAGCCGGGTGCCGGCATGCGACCTTGCGGCGTTTGCCCACTGAGGCCAGCACACCCGGGCTCTGCACACCCCAGGATACTGTGCTGCTCGTCTGCGCACCATGTTGTGCTGTTGTTAAGCGCGCGGCCCGTTCCACGCGGCTGTCCACGTCGTTACTGCCACGCTCTCCCTGGCTAACCCGAGATAACGATACGAGGTCCTCCCAAGCGGCATATCATCAATTGCCCATGCAAAGCTGGTCGCCCTGCACTTCAGGCTCTCGACCGAGACCGCGCATGGACTTCTGCGAACCTGGCCCCACGTACTTTTTCCGCTTCTCCAGCATTTTCGCATCGCTCCTCTGGCTGCTGGTTTCCGAATTCCCACCGGAGGTACCAGTTCCGCCTGAGCGCACTGAAGAGGAGTCGTCCGCCATTTTCCGACCTCGTGTAGAATGCCTCTTAGGTTCAACTATGCCCTCATACAGTACTCATAATATAGCAATGCAGGTTAAGTTAAAATGGGCCATTGACCAGCAAGGTGGCTCTCGACTTCCTAGTACTGCTGTAGCCCTCTCAATGTATAGCCCCGGGCATAGAGAGAGTATACATACTGCAGAGCCCGACAGTGTAGTGCGCCTGGAGTGACACGGCTGAGTGACATGGGAGCTCCCGGCTTGGGGATGTGGGATGCGCATGCCCACGCTCCCTCCCTCTCCCCACTGCAACCTGGTCAGCCTGTCCAGGGTATTAATACTAGTCTCCTTCTTAAGGAATGCCGATAGTATTGAGAATGGACTCAAGGGAACAGTCTGAGTAAGCTCGCTGAAGTGAAGCTCTTCGGACGCTCACAAGCCTGATTGCATCCAACGGAGCTGAGAACATTATTATAAATGAGTTCAAGCATTAGCTGGCTCATTTCGGAGAGGTGTTGAAGATGCTAACCGCAATGGACTCGGCATTTGCCCTTTCTGCGTGTGATACAATAGGCATTAGTCATGTATGGACGCAACCGTATTCGTTGTTTGCTCGAGTAGCGGCAACGTCATGCATTTGCGACGTCTGCAACCCCACGGCCCCCTTGACTTCGCTGGCCCGTTGCCTCTAGTCCTGCTCCCTAGGGCGTGCCCTGTAGATGTGACCTACAGATGTCCCAATGCGTCGGCAGAGTAACGAGCACGCATTTTGCGAATCAACCTTTAACAGGCCCGAAGGGCCACACTCGGTATGTGGAAAACCCGTCCGTTACTCCGATTGTACGTGACAGTTGCGGCCCGCTGGTTAAGGGTTTGGCTCTGGTTAAGCCACACGCACAATGCCGCGGCCCTGACAACACTCCCGCCGCCGTCAACTACCGTGCCTCTCTCGCCACTCCAATCCGCCCGCCCTCAAACCCTCCCACGCATCCTACATCCGGCTTGCAAACAACACCAACCCCAGCTGCCCCTGCCCCGCACCCCAGCGTCGTTCGCCCGCGCCGCCTACTGCTCCATGGGTGCTGAGCCCCCGCCCGCCCCGGACTGCCCGCCCTGCTGCCCCGGCTGCTCCCCCGCATCGTCCCCGCCAGACGCCGCCGCCTGCTCCTGCCGCTCTCGCTCCACCAGGTCTTGGATGGCGGCCAGGAAGTCCGCCACGGAGTAGCCCTGTGTGTGCATATGTGTGTGTGTGTGTGTGTGTGTGTGTCTGTGTGTGTGTGTGTGTGTGTGTGTGTGTGTCTAAGAGAAGCGGGGAAGGGAAACGACAAGCGCGTTTTGTGTGCGTGTGTGTGTGGGTGTGTGTATGCGCGTGTGTGCAGATAGGCTGTGGTTTTGTGGGCGGTTTATGGCGGTATATACGCGTGGGTCGCGCAGCGCGGGAGCAAACCGGATAGCGAAGAGCGGAGCAGGGCTGGAGCAGAGTTCGCGGTGTGGTGCGGGTATAGAGCGGGCGAGGCAGTGGGGCTTCCTGGCCACAGCCCATCGGGCTCCTGGTCGGGCGCACCCACGTCCTTGCACACCCAGCACTTTGTACCCTTCCCGAGCATTAACCACTAAATGCAAGCACCAAAACGCCGCGCACACAGCACTGGAGCCTCCACTGTACGGTAGTTGCTAAACCACACCCACGCCCACGCCCACAGTATGAGCATCCCACGCTCGCTCGCTCGCTCACCGCCGCGCGCAGCCCGAACTGGCTGAGGTCCAGCTGCCCGGTCTGCAGCGCGTCGCTGAAGGTGGACAGCTGCTGCTGGAACTGCGGCGAGTGCGCCAGCGCCTCCAGTGCCTCCATGGTCCTGGGAGGTAAGGGAGGGGAGGTTGCAAGCTGCTAAAAGAAGTACCGGCAGTAGAGCCTTGCGTTCAGAGCCCATTCCACGAGCTCGGCCTCCGCCTGCGCTATCCCTTGAGTTGCGCCCCACCCCTCGGCCCCAGCCCTCTCCCACGCCCACGCCCTGTGCTGCTCCGGCAGGTGCGGGGCCAACTCCACACACCGCAAGCCTCAATCCCTCCCCGCCTGCCCCGTGTCCGCAACCTATCTCAACCCAACCCACCCCTCCCCCGCCGGCGACCTCCAGTCACCTGAGGCTCCCGCTTCCACCGCACCTCGCACCTCATCCCTCGCCCCTCGCCCCCGGTCCCAGCCGTCTTACACGCACCCACGCCCTCGCACCTGTGCTGCTCCGGCAGGTGCGGCGCCAGCTCCGCCAGCACGCTGGGGTCGCGCAGCACAGGCATGAGCGCCTCGGGCCGCAGGACCTCGGCCAGGCTGGGACCGGGGGCCGCCACGGCGCGCCGCCGGTTGCCCTGCGCCAGCGTGCGGTTTAGGACAGCAGCAGGAGTTGGAAGGTGTGTGCCAGTGAGCACAAGGAGGCATGTGTGTAAAAGAGCACAAGGAAAACGTTGCGCAAAGACAGTGTAGGAGGCATGTGTGTGTGCGTGCAAACCCAGTTGTGCGTATGCAGTCATGCACTCACAAACACACGCACACAAGCAGCTGGCACGTGCAATTGACCCAGCCATCGCACGAACCCCCGTGCGGCCATGGCTCCCCATGGCTCCCCATGGCTCGCCCGAAGCGACTCGTGCATCCATCCCATCCCATCCACCCCGCCCCGCCCCGCCCCGCCACCTGTGCTGCCGCCAGCTGCGCAAGCAGGCTGTGCGCCAGCTGCTCCTCGCCGCCGCCGGAGTAGGCCGGGGCGGCGCCGCCCCCCAGGCTGGCGGCCAGGGCGTTGCCCAGAATGGCAGCTAGGTTGGTGGCCTGCAGGGCAGCCGCACGGGGTGGCCGCGTGGGATCAGCAGCGTGGGATCAGCAGCGTGGGGTAAGAGCCGCACGGGGTCAGCCGTACATATGCGAGGCGAAGGGTAAGGGGTGCGAAGGGGTGGGTAAACGGGCGAATGGGAAAGCAGTCTTGACCGCGACTCGGTGGGTGGAAGTGTTGAAGGGTCATGGGACTGGCACGCGCCCCATGGCTGGCTGTGATGAGGCCACCACCATGCCAAACAATGCGAGCACCGCACCGCACAGCATCGCACAGCATCGCACAACATCGCACAGCACAGCACCGTTTGCAAGAAGTACGCATGTACGCACGCACGCACGGACCTGCGCGTTCACGGCGGCGGTGCTGCCAGGTGTCTGCGCCGGAGCCGCCGGCATCTGCCCCACACTGCTGCCCTGCCCCATCATCACACCTGCACCCGGCGAGCTGCGGGGCGCAGACAGAAAGGCCAGCGCGACGGCCGCGATGGCACCAGAAGTAAAATGTCAATCTACATGTAAGAACGCATGCTGATGGCAGTGCAGACGCCAACATATGCGTCACGCAATTGCGCACACACCGCAGCGGTAATTGCCGCCTCCTTTGTCTCACGGCCGCTCGTGAGCATGCTGAGCGGTGATGATATCCTCACCCATGCAGGGCATTGCTGAACAGGCATGGCCCAGCGGTAGGGCCTGCGGGTCTCGCACCGCCCGTTCACAACCCAACATGGTGCCACCGCTTGTGTGTCCGCGCACTCACGTGGACATGTGGGCGTGCTCCAGAGCGTCAGAAGCCGTCACGCCGGTGGCCGTCACGGCCGCCGCCGCAGAGGCCGCCGCAGCCGTCAGCGCCGCGGCCGCCGCCTCCTCTGCGCGTGGCGCACAAAGCATTTGCAATTGCCGCAAGTAGCGGGGTGGCAAGTGGCTGCTATCTGCCGCTGCTTGCCTCTTGCTGCCACTGGACCGGTTCTGCCTTGGTATATGCAGGCACCCAAGTGTCTTTGCGACCCGCATCCATACCGTACCTCCCTTCGGCGTTCCCCGTCGTCAGGCCGCCTTTGGAGCTCCCTCCCTGCATCCTCGCCGCCCCGCTGTCCTTCCTGCCTTCCTCTCCGCCCCGCTCCCTGCCTCCCCCCGCCCTGCCTGCCCTATCGACGCGCGCCCCCTTGCGCTTGGTATAGAGCATCCTCCTCCTGCCTGTTCCCCTCCCAGCTCGCTCCCACCCCACTCAAGCACCCAAACCGCTGCCCACCTGGTTGGTGCAGGGCTGTGTTGAATGCCGCCACAAGCGCCTCGTCATCCTCCGCGGCCCCGCCCTCCTGCAGCCTGTGCGGGTTGTGGGCAGAGAGCATCCATAACACAAGCGAGGCTGTATACACAGAGCGTGTGGGCGTGTGGGCGTATGTGACTGCAAGTGCTGCCCCGAGTTCCATGACCGTGCTCCCGCCCATCCATTGTGGGCAACTCGATAACCACCGGGGCTACTCCGTCGGGGTGAATAAACGGTGGACCCATCCCATGAGCTTAATGCCGTCAACTAGCTTGCCTCCCTCCCCCACCCTATCTCCCTCTCCCTCTCCCTGTCCCACCTCTGCTCGGGCACCACCCACCTCCCCGCACCACCCACCAGAAGAACATGTTGCGCTCTTTGTCCTCGGGGAACTTGAGCACCACCGCGCGCTGGCCGGGGATCTGGCGGGCGGCGTTACGAAGGAATAGGGATCCGAGTCATCCGACACGGCACGGGCGCGTCAGCGCTGGCGACATGCAGCAGCCATGGGGTTCCATGGGAGCGCTGGCCGCCGCGTGAGCACCACCGGTACCCTGGCCCCCGGGCCCCCCAACACCCCCGACGCCGAGCAGCAGCCCAGGCTTGGACTGGAATAAAGCCCCGTCGTTATATCATCGTGTCTCTTTGGTCGCTTGCTGGGAAAGATGAAAACGCCTACCCACCGACCCACCCCACGCACACGCACGCAGCACCACAGCCCCGCGCACCTTCTCCAGCATGGCCTCCCCTGGGAACACAATGACGTCATCCACCGGCTCCGCGGCCCGACCCTCCGCCGTACGCTCGTACCATTGCACGTGAACCAGGGTGTCCTCCGTCTGCGTTTTGGGGGGTCAGGGGATGGAGCTCTTCGGCCGCGCTGCGCCTTTGGCTTCTTCTGGCACACCCTGCGCACGCCCATTTTCCCCCTGAACACTTGCCTGGCACAGCCGAACTAAGCCTTTGCGCGGGTCTGGCGCCAGCGTCGCGCCGCTACGTGTGAGTTTCCCCGCCTTGAACTCAGCCAGCGGAGCCTCCATCGCTGCCGCTGGGACGTGAAGTGGAAAGGTCGCGGGTGACGCACCGCAGTCTTCGTCCGCGGCGTTGCGCCGCTTTCACGCGTGTTCTTTTATGTGGTATAGGGAGCGCAAGGCAGGTGTACCGAGAAAGCCGTGTTGAACACAAAAACGGGCAGATCAACTGTGTTTCCCGTCCTTAAGCATGTATTTGTGCAGGTCCAATGAGCATAGAATTGAATGCTTGTACTCAAGACAACCGTTGCATCGCGGAGCAGCGACCTCGCCGTGGTTCTACGATTCATCTTGTCCATGCGTCCACCTCTGGCCCGGCCTGAGCTTGCCGGTGAGAGGTGTGAATAGACAGAAGCCCCTGGATTTATCACATAGTCCTTGAGAGCCAAACCGTATCCCGCGAAACGCGACTTGCTTCCAGAAGGGGGTCTGCTTTCTGCAGGCTACGGACGGGACGATCATCTAGTCTGACTGCTTCTAGACTTGGTTTGGTCATAAGGCAGGGGCGAAGACGCGAGGATGGGGAAGCCGCTGCACTTTGACGTGCACGGCCAGCTGCGCGTCCTCGCAGTCGACGATGACTCCGTTAACCTTATGGTCATTGAGTCAGTCCTAAAGCCGATGGGCTGGGATATCGTGCCGGCAATCGATGGCTCAGAGGCGTACGCTGCGTGCGACAACGAGCCGGAGTGGCCTGATATCGTGCTGTTGGACTACAACTTGGAGGTCGGAGATAGCGGGGAAACGGTGCTGGCCAACCTGCGCAGCCGCTTCGCGGGATTCAACGTGCCCATCGTCATGTGCACCGCAATGTCCGCCAACTCAGCGGAGCTGGACCGCTGCCTGAAGAATGGCGCTGTGGACATCCTGCTCAAGCCATATGAGCGCAGCAGGGTCATGGACATCGTGGAGAAGCACTGCCCGGGCAAGGCAGCGCCCGCAGCCAAGCCCGCTGCCGCCCTGCCACCGCCCGCCCCCGCGGCGGCTCCGGCCCCGGCGCCTGCGCCCACAGCGGCCCCGCCGCCGCCGGCGGCGGCCGGACCGGCCGCCGCTGACGTGGAGTCGTTCTGCGTGTCCATCGGCCTCGACTACCTCGGGAAAAAGCTTAAGGAGCAGGGCGTGTCGCTGTCGGACCTGAAGGGCTTCGACGACGCCGCGCTTCGGAAAATGGGCGTGGTGGTCAAATCGCAACGCGATAAGATTCTGGATGCCGCCAAGAATTGTTAACAACAAGGTGCGGATGGGGGCTGTGGTTTGATTGGGCGGCTTGATGCTTCCAGGGTGATGATGTCTTGGCCGTCGCAGACGGGGTTCCGTGGTTGCGTGCTGTGCAGTGTGGGTCCGGGGCAAGGCAAACGATTAAGTGTGTTGTTGTTTGAGTTGCCGTCCTGTGCTGGGCTGCATGCCTCTCCCACCCTAATGCCTTATCCTCCGTCAACCATCTCCATGTGTACATTTTGCAGGCGGCGGCGGGCCTGCCTGTGCATGAGGAGTCGACGCGAACAGAGCAGGGAACGTCAGGTCCCCCGAAGCTGGATGGAGCGCGTAAGGGCTGGACCGGGGGCCGGGCCTGGCGCTGGCTCTTGTTTGGTATGTGGCAATAACTCGCAAGCTGGGGCGCCTCGTCTGTATTCATGGGGCACTGGAGGCGCAGCTGCGCCTGGCAACTATGGGATTGCTGGACGGCTCGGGCACTGTGCGGGGAGTGTGCATAAATGCGCCGAGTGCACAAGCATTGACGCGAGAGCTTTCTGTCTAGACGCTGTGAGAGGTGTGAGAGTGGTTTTTCCCACGGCGCTTGCCCTGGTAAGTGTTTCTGAGCGTAGAGCGCGGACACGCGCGCGGCTCCTCACGGCATGGTGCCGAGTGGCTGCATGCGCGTTCATGCCGTTTGGAAGGGTTTGGGTGGGCACACGCGAAGATAGGTGGACCGCTCATGATTACGAGAGTTGCAAACGATTCACGCGCCGCGTATGTGGCGCAAACGTGCTGATCTAATAAATGGGGCTTTTGGCGCTTGCCGATTTGAGCTAGGGTGCATCAGATGAAGGTCCTACTATTTCCTCTGATATGATATGCTGACGATAATATTACGCAAAGCTGCCTGGCGTGCTGCTCGCGTCCTGACAAGCTGCGGCAGCTGTACGGTCGATGCCGCCGCCGACAGATCGCATGCATCGCGGGCTGCGGCTTCAACCATCCCCTCATGCCGCTAGCGCCGCCGGTTTCAGTGCTGCAACTAAGCGGCATGACCGGGGGTCGGCAACGGCGACATCAAACAAGTCGAGTGTGCGGTGTGTTAGGGGAGTGCTGTTTTGGGCGAGTTTGCGGACGGTTGAGGTCGCGTCGCTTGCCCATACCATGCGCCGCTCCAGCTCGGACTGTTCAGGAAGCACATTGAAATGCCGGGGCAGGGGAGCGATGTCTGTGCTTATCAGGGGCTCGTGTGCGCGTGCGTGTGTGTGTGTGTGTGTGTGTTAAACAAAAAGCAAACGGTGTGTGTGTGAGTGTGTCTACTTGTCTACGTTGGTGCCTGCACGGACGTCCACGAGACAACGGCACTTTCCTGGATGTGTGAGTGTGCGTGGTGAAGAGCTGAGGCTGGATTGATGTGCATGCAGAATGCACGGCGCCGATCTGCTCACGCGTGCCGTCGTTTGGAAGGAGCCTGTGGTGGCATCACCGCTGCAGATGGGACAACGAGGAGGCAGAATGCGTACGCGCGCACGTTAGTTCTTCGGCTCGCTTCAGTATGTAGGGGAATGATGACGGTGTGGAAACTGCATATTACGGGGGTGCGAGGAATCGCAGGCTTGATGTGGGCGTCGTTACCTGTGGGCGTCGTGTGGGTCATCGTCACAGAAATAAGTGTGCGGCCGGCTGCTCACATGCTACTGATCGTAGTGGGGCGGAAATCTGCACTGTCTTGAGCGGAAGGGCATATTACCTGTTTCATGCTTTGTGGTTGGGGTTGTAGTCGCCATTAGCAGGGCTGGGCGCAGCGAGGAAGGGGGCGCGCTGTCGCTCCAGCATCCCAAGAAGTGCCCGATTAATGGCGTCCAATGGCAAGGGAGGCTCCGTGGTATGGCAACTGCTTGCAGGGGGCTAACGGCTGGATTTCGCAGCGCCGTGACACTCTGTCGGAGCTTGGCACCTTGGCTTGAGTGAGACGGGGCATGCGCACGGGGGTGGCTCGCGTACGGCTCTTGGCTACCGTGCGATTGTGACTGCGGCACGGGGGCGGTGTGAGCAGTTGCTGGTGCGCTGTCGGGCCGCTTGGATTTGATGAATAAGTAGCTTAGAAAGTCGCTCTCTGCTTGTAACCTGCCGCCATTGTGCGCCACCCGCTGCCCCACTCCGCGTCCGGGACGGGGCCTGACATCGCACACGGCACAGCGATCGTGCACACGTCAGACGGCCGGCAATGCTTGTGAACACAAGCACGCTGCTGTGTGCCGCACGCACATACCGTACCGCACGGCACACGGTGAATCACTTCAGTGTCAGTCGCATGGACGCTAGCCAATAGCAGAGCTGAGCAGCGTAGGACCAGGAACACCGTAAAAGGACTTGATGACGAGCTGGGGCTACCCTTAGATTATGTGAGGCTTACGCGCCGATAGGCCTTCCCAGGGGGGGGGGGGTAGTTTCGACTGGGAAAGGCCCCATGTTCTAAAACGAAAGAGCTTGACGAGAAGACTCCAAATCCACTTTCAGAGTTTCAATCAGGGTAGTAATTGCAAAGTTATGGGTCCTCAAAGTTCAGGGTCGGTCGTCGGGGTTGGGGGTCCCCAAGGTTTCGTCACGCGGATGTGAGTGGGACTGCCAGATTTCGTCTCTGCGCCCTAAACGCCCCTCTAAACGCTCCGCCCATTAGCACAAGTACTAGCACACATGAGCATGCACATACTAAAGCATTTGCAGAACGTTTGGCCTCTGGACTGCGGCCGCATGTCCGTCCACATTGGCATTGTAGTAGCATAGAGCCCCACTCGAGGGTCTCTCACTGGTGTCATGGAGACTATGCGATCTAATGCTAACGTGTTACGGCCAAGGCTTCGTGTGGGTCATGGCGACAAGGCTGCCGCCGGCCATCGAGCGTGACATGAATCCCGGGATTCTTCACATGATCCCGGGAGAAAGTCGACCAATCCCTTCCGGCACAGAATTCCAAACATTATATGTACAGCGCAATTGTAAGCTTAAGCGCACGCCCCGGTAGTCTGACAGAAGGGTCGGTGGTCGGCCATGGACACATGGACATGTGTGGCATGGCTGCCAGTCAAGTTGTGCCTCCAGCTGAACCGGAGGTATACAATTGTAGAGCTCGCCGAGAGCAGTCGATTGACACCGACCTGGCTAAAAACCAAAGGGTTTTGAGGGGGGTTTGAGGGGTTGCACGGTGGTGGGGGCACGCGGGTACCACTCCGGGGGTCAAGGGCGGGATCGCAAGGTCTATGCCCAGACTGTCGCCCCGACCATGAATTGACATCCCATTACACATAATAAGGTCCCTGGATGGTGCTCGGGCATAATTTTGAGCGAGAGCTCAAGTTGAAATGCTATATGTCGCGCTCGCCAGGACCCCGCCAACTTAGCCTGAAGCTATTTTGATTACATCTATACGAGAATTAATGTCGACGGCAATAGATTCAGGCCCCAAACAGCGCATATGCGAGACATGGGCTTCGGTCAATTTCGCGACTTGAGCCCCGATAAGCATAATTTGGACCTTTGCCGACCACTTCTGGCTGATGATGATGTTGGTTATGTACCTACAGAAAGGCGATGTCTAATCCGTGCGGTAGGATTTGCCCCGGGGCAACGTCCAACGTGCAGGTTTGGCTGGGAAAACGCACCCCCCGGACGGCAGCCCAGTTTTCACCACGGGCAATAGCTCGTAGAAGACATCTAACTAGCCAGGCGGATAGAGCGCTATCGACTTGTGGGGGGTAGGTCGGGTCAGCATCCTTGTACGAGTTATTGCTCAAAGTGAAAAGGCCCGCGGAAGAAGGGGCTCCCGTAGACCCCATCCAGCCGCCTGGTGGTACCCGCGTGGGTGGGGGTCGGTCGGTCGGTCCGGAGGGGGGGTCGGGAGGTTTTGGGACATGGGGTCTGGAGGTATAGTTCGTACCCCCCCCCCTGGCCTTCCACAACATTAGCCGGACAGAAGGGACGGAGGCACAACCTACAACCTGCGGTCAGTATGGTGGCAGACGTGGGCGGCGATCCTTGCCCGCATCCCATCGTGCAGCTGTGCTGTTTCATTAATGAAATCGTGCAGTCCAGCTGTTATATTGCGCAGACGCGTGCTCCCAATTTTAATGTATGCTTCTTCCCGGCCTCGGCCAGGGCAATGGCGGCACGGGGCAAGGGTGGCGTGCGGCAGTGTGTTCTGTGCGCTCTCCAGCGGCCCCAGAAAGCAGCCCCACGCTTATGCTCACGATCCCTGATCTGCTGTGCCGGCCTCCAGCCCTCTCCCAAAGTTGTGCTTGCTTGCTGTCTCGGTTTCGCCATTTTAAGTATCGTCAATAACATGTGCTTGGGGTGGGTGGGCCGCGCACAGCTCTGTCGGGCTGGGTTGTTGATGGCTTTACGGAACCTTTTACTTCGTTATCTGCGTCCAATGGTCGTGTCAAGGTGGTGTTACTAAAGCAGCCAACAACAGCCAACGCGGTCTGCCACGCCATGGGGGGCAGGGATGCACTCCTTTGCACGCAATGGTTGCTGCGTAGGCTTGGAGCCCAGGGCACGGGGCCACGGCGTATTGAGGGGCCCGCCGCTGAGCCCTTGAAACCGCGCTGGTCTGCTGTCTGTCAGGCACACACATCTCATCTCTCCCTAGTCCTCCTCATCTTGCCCACTTGGCCTGTTGCCGTACATCAAACACACACACACACACACACACGCATACACACACACGCGCGCGCGCGCACACACACACATGCACACACACGTGACCCCTTGCAAGCCATAGTCTAAAGCCAGTGGCGCAGACCCAGTCCCCCAAGTCTCACGCCCCCGAGCCCCGGAGCACAACCCGACACTCAATGTTTTGTATGAGCCATGAGGCCATGCATACGTTTCAAGATACACACCCAGCTGGTGAACCCACTACCGCCACCTTCACACTGCAGGTAGCGCCGCCAGCTTGGGGCACACCAACGAGTGCCCCCCGCCCGCGGCGCCCCAGTGGCTCAGCTGGCACGCGCCGCAGCAGTACGTGACCGCCTTGCAGCGCGCGCACGTCTTGCCGCAACCCGGCGCAATAAGCGCGCTGGGCCCCTCAAGGCTCGTGCATGCCGGGTTGCAGCACACCTTGCTGTGAGCCACCGCCGCCCCCTTTCCATTCACATCCACCACCTCCGCCTGCTCCTCCGTCTGAGCGCCTGCGGTGCGCGGGCCCGCAGATGCAGCGGCGGCCTGCCGCCGCTGCAAGTCCATCTGCAACAGGGTGCACGCCATCCGCTCCGCGTCACACGGTGCCACCAGGCCGCCCTGGCCGTTGCCATCTGACGCACATCGCTGCTGCTGCGGTTGCAAACCCGCCGCCGCCGCCTCCGCAACCTGCGCTTCCTCCCTGTGCTCGGCGAGCGCGGACTGCAGCAGCCGGTACGCCGCCGCCTCCGCCGCCTGCAGCTGCTCCGCCGTCACCTGCACGTAAGCCGCACGGAATGGTAGTGGGGGCGCGCAGAACAGGCGATGTGCTCGAATCCACGTAGCCGTGCTCATGTGTGTTGGTGTACAGGTGTAGCAGCAAGAATGGAATGAAATGCTGTTCGATGAAACTGAGGGCCGGTACAGGGACGGTCACTTGGCACGGGGGGCGGCGCACCTTTTCTGAGGCGGCCTCCGCCGGCTCCAGGAACGGGCACAACCACGCACACTCCTCCTCCTGCTCCTCCTCCTCCTCCTCCTCGCCCTCGTGCTCCTCCTCCTCCTCCTCCTCCTCCTCCTCGCCCTCGTGCTCCTCGTCCTCATCCTGCAGCGGCAGCAGCAGTGACTCCATCGCCGGCCGCTGCGCCAAGCCCCCGTACTTGTACAGCACTGCCCACGCAGCTACAGGCACCAGCATGTACGGCGGCGGCGGCGGCGGCAGCGAAGGCGCCGGCGGCGCTGACGGGCCAACGCCTGCTACGCTCCCTCCAGAGCCCAGCGCAGCTCCTCGCTGCTCCCGCCACGCCAGCGCCGCACACAGCATGTCCTGCTCGATCAGGTCCAGCAGCGCAGTCCCCGTGGACGCCAGCAGCTCGCCAACCGTCGGCCGCCGAAAGCCGCCACCGCTGCCGCCACACCCACTGCTTTCGGTGGCAATGCCGGCGCCTGCTGCGCTGTCGGCAGCGGCAGAGCTGGCAGAAGCACCGCTGCTGGCCCCTCCGCGTTCTGCCTCCTCGCGCGCCTCCGCCTCTTTTGCTGCAAGCACGGCCTTGCTCGCCAGCAGCTTGGCAGCCGCCTCGCACAGACGTCGCACGTGCAGCTGGGAATCTGAGGCGGAATGGAGGCGCCACTCTTCCTTTGCGGCCTCCATATAGTGCACCGCAGCGCTCGCCACCGCCTGGGACGCGGTCCGGGAACCGTCCGCAGACGCGCCTGCCCGCCTACCGCTGCTGTCGCCTGTGCCGCCGCCATCTCCACTGCTGCTGCCAGCCCGGTGGGCCGCCTCGCGCGCAGCGATGTGGCCTAGGAGGGCATGCGCGCGGGCGCGGCACACACGCCACTGCAGATGCACGGCCTCAAGTGCGTGTTCCAGCTCCATAAACAGTATAGCTCCCACGTTGGCGCGAAGATGCAGCGTGTCGGAAAAACACGCCGAGTGCCACGGAACCAAACTCGGCGCCCACCACAAGCACATTAGCGACTGCATCTGCCGCTGCTGCGCCGCCGCCGCCGAGCCAGGCGGCGGCGCGCCGCCCGCCGCCGCCAGCCACCGCACATCTACGCGGAAGCTGTCCACCCAGAGGTGGATGGCTGGGGGCTGCGGGCGCGGCGGCGCCGATGCCTCCCACTCTGACAGGACCCTGACTTGCTGCGCAAGCGCCGTGAGCAACTGGACCCATAGGTGTACGGGCGGTAACTTGCTGGTGGCTGAGGTCGGCACCACGCTCCCGAAGAGCGGCAACTCTTGCAACAGCAGGGCATCGCCCGCAGCCGCAAGCCGCCGCAGCACGCGGGCCAGCGTTGCCAGCAGCGGCACCAGCTCCGCCACAGGCGCGTGCGCCAGCAGCGCCGGAAACACGCCGGAGGTCAGCAGCAAGCAGCCCACCGCACACGTCGCGATCCGGGCGCGCCGCTCCAGCACCTCCTGACGACCCGCCTGGCCCCCGCCTGCTGCCGCCGGCTGCTCCACGAACGCCGCGCGAAGCAGCCGCTCCAGGGCCGGCAGCAGGCCCGCCTCCAGTGCGAGGCGCAGGCTGAGGCTGGGGCAGTGACCAAATGGCTGTGCTGCCGCGGTGTCCGCGGCTACCGGCATTGGCTGCAGCGGCGCCAGTGGCAGTAGGCGTCCCCGCCAATCAAGCTGCAGCCGCAGCAACAGGCCCACGTCCGTCAGCAAGCCCGTCGCGTCCTCCTCCGCCAATGCCGGCTCCAGCAGCTGAGGCATGACTGCCACCAGCAGCTGCCACAGCCTTGGCAGCCGTCTCACCGCCCCTCGGGTGCCCACCTCCGGCAGCAGCCGCACCAGGAGCCGAACTGCAGGCACCGTGCGGGCCCAGTCCTCCCCGCTGATAGCGGCATCTTCAACGCTCGCTGGGTGATCGCCCTGGGTGGTTGTGATGCAGAAATGCGCAAATCGCACCTGCTCGAAATACACTGCCACCGCCGCACACGCCCCGGCTGACTGCAACCTCAGCTCATCCGCCGCGCGCTGCTGTTTGCCTTCCTCCTCCGGCACTTGCTGCGGCTGCGGTTGCTGTTGTGGCCACAAAGCACAGCCCTGCGAACCCGTGTTGACGTACCCGCGCGGCGGCTGCGCGACCGGCACTGCGCCTCGCCTGCCCGACACGGTGGCTTGGAAGACGCGCGTCGCCACCTGCCATGGCGCGAGCAACAGAAGACGCAACGGCAGCATACTTAGGACGTACGGTACCCTGATCAACACCATTCCAATGGGAAACAAGCCGCTATCCACCGCATTAGGATTCGCTAGCCGGGCAAAGACATACTACCACCTCGTAGGCTTGAACACGTACAGGCACGCAGGTATGGCGTGCGACTCGACAGCCTGCGCATCCAGCCGTGCGCACCCTAAGAACGCTGACTGAGGGACGCACCTGAAGCGAGAGTAGGGGAATGTCATTTCCCGCCACATCTGTTGTGGTGGCGGCCTTCGCAGGCCAGCCCATGTTCAACAACACTGCACCGCCGCCGCCAAGAGAGCCCCACGACAGGCACGCCAGTAGCAGCGCCCGCAGGCCGGGCCCCGACACGAGCTCCCGCAGCTCGGCCGCGTGGGCAGCCTGTGCCGCGGCATGGTCCGTACCATACACGTCGCCAAGCCGGTAGCGGCGGGTGCTGGCGCATAGCTCGTCGAAGGACAGGCCTGACAGGCGCGTCAGGTCGAGCGTTGACTTGAGGAACCGCGCCACGGCCGCCGCATGCAGGCGCCACATGGCGACCTGTTGCTGAGAGTGCTGCTGCTGCTGCGGCTGCTGCTGCTGTTGCATCCCAACCGGCTGCTGCATGCTGTTGAGGTCGGCTGCGGTGCGCAGCAGCGCCGCCGCAGCGTGCTCCAGGAAGCTGCTGCGCCGCAGTGCGCAATACAGCTCCGCCCAGACGGCTTTTTCAATGTCCTGGCCGAGGTGCATCATCACGAACTCGTAGATATCGAAGTAGGCGACCAGCTTGTTCAGCGCGACCGACAGGCTGCTGCGGCCCCCATCGCTGCCGTCAGAGCCCGCTCCAGTCGACCCGCTGCTGCCACTGTCGCTGGCGCCGCCGGGCTCGGATCCCCTTCCGACCGCGGCGCAGCAGCGCGCCAGCACGGTGAAAAGGTCACCGCGCAGGAGGGCAATCGCAAGGATCCGGCTCCCGTCGCTGGCTTCGACAACGGCGGTCGCATCACAAACAGCCCCAAGCAAATTGTTGTTGGAAGAGCCACGTGCCGCAGCCGAGATCGCGTTGACCAGCGCAAGCCCGAAACCGGGGACAACTTTCTCCGTATTCTCAATCGTATCGAGCCGACACAACTGCTTTGGCAAACTATATAATTTCTCGCATATCTCTGCCTCGTGCTCCAAGTCAGCCTGCTCAACAACCTTTGGGGTCTTTGCGAGCAGACGCTTGAGAGCGGCATAGTCCTTGCGGCTCATTTCTAAGCTTGAAAGTTGATCATGGATGCCGGTATGATACCGATAAAGAGTCTGCTTAGCCAAATCGTTGATATAAAACGGGCTGGTGGGAGAGCTGGTTGAGGCATCCCGCACCAGCCGCCATGCAATGTGCACATAGCCCGGGCAACTTGAGCGAGGTGTTACCTCCTGTTTCTTGCAACCTTGCCTGGGACCTACGCATTCCAGAAGCGGCTGCTTGCCAACTGCGGTGTCTCCTATTTCATGAACCTGTCCTGCCAGGCCTCCTTGGCAAGGTTGGTTGGGCACGATAGCGTTGATGGCACGGACAGCTGGCCACAGCAGTCTGTGGCACGCGCCTCCTCGCATTCCCGGCCAACCTCCTCAACGCATCCCCCCCCAACCATCCGCGGGACGGCGAGACCAGCTATCCGATACGGCACCTGACGGCACAACCAAATACCAACTTTCGCACCTACATAGGATGCCAGGGTCGCCCCTTCAACGTCACGTGCTCAAACTCCTGACCTTGCCGACGCCTGCGCCCTCGCCCCACTACCTGACCCAATACCACGGCCACTTCTCTTCTAGCCTACCCAGGTACCCATGCGGAATCATCAGGAACAGGGATGCACCCGTCAGAAACATGACGTTCACTCATCTCAGGTGTCAGCTCCTGCCGGCTGCGCTGTGTTCAACGCCGCCGCACATGGCATCCAACGCCGCCCTTAGCAGCACCACCCCACACCGCGCCACTTCCGCCGCCTCCATCCCCTTCGCGCCGCAGAGCTCCGCACGGCGCGCCCGTACCACCTGGTACGACGCCAGGATCGCATCCACACGTGCGTACGGCAGCCGCGTCGCAGCCAGGATGTACGGCTTGGTCGTCATGTACTTGATGGATTTGACCAGATCCAGATTCACCGCGCCGGCGCCGATGCTCTCCTGTACGAATCCCAGCCCCATGCGGATCTTCTGCAGGCGGCTCTGTTGTGCGAACAGTCCGCCCCTCGCGCTGGAAATGTCTAGCTCCCCTTCTCCCTCCTCTCCGTTGCCACTCCCACCAGTCGCCGTTGCCGCTGTCGCCGCGTCCTTGCCGCTGCTGCCTCCCGCGCCACCGTCGCCGCGCGTGCCGGCGCGCTTCAGCGCCGCAGCTTCCCGCAGCGCCGCCGCATTGAGCGCGGCAGCTTCCGCCATAGGAAAGATGGGGTCGAAATCCAAATCCTGTTCCAACTCAAACTCCGCATCCCCCAAAGCTGCCAGCATGTCCCACTCGTAGCACCGCAGTTTGCACAGCCCGGCCGCCGCTGCCGCTGCGGCCAGGGCCGCCGCGGGCCCTGCTCCCGGCCCGGCTCCGGCTGCGGACGCGGAAGAGGCAGACAGCAGCCTTCGGCCAGCCTCGTCATCCTGCATGTCGCCTTCCAACGGCAGGCCGAGAGCTGAGCCCTCGCTAGCGCCCCTCCCGCCTCTTCCAGGCCAAGCCGCATCCTGGTCCTGCGGCCGCCGCTGCGGTTGCAACTGCCACTGAGACCGCAGCCGCCGTTGTGGACCCCGCGGCGGCAGCCCAAGGGCCACGTTCCGCGCAAGCGGCTCCTGCAACGGGCTGCCCCCGTCAGCAACTGCCAGCGGCTCTTCAGCTCCCGCCGCCCCTACCAGGTCTGCTGACAGCAGCTGTCGGTGACGCTGGCGGCGGCCCGCCGCCGCCGCGGCAGTTGCTGCAGTAGCAGTAGTAGTAGCAGTAGCAGAGGCCTTGGCGGCGGCAGTAGCAGGGGCGGGCAGCACGGGCCAGCCGGGTGCGGGGCCCCACGATGCTGGCACGGGGCACAGCAGGAGTGCCAGTCGGGGAATGGCGTCGGCCGCGGCAGTCACCGCGGCCGGGTAGTGCGTGCGCAGCCACACCTGTAGCCAGCCGGTTTGCGGTTTTAGTTTGCGGTTTTGGGCACAGTAGGCTTTGGGTTGCAGGGTTGCGGGTGTTCGCTAGCCCACGCACATCACATAACAAACACGCGCATGGTAAGGCTTGCACGGGCGCGGCGCAAACGCCCCGTTCCCAATACAGTACCACACAACGCGCATCCCGCAAAGCACTCGCCTGCAGGTCGCGCGTCTCGTTGTTGGGCGGCCGCAGCAGTGCAGTGAAGGACCGCAGCACCTGACCCAGCTTCGCCCCAGCTTCCGGGCCAGGAACCCCACCCCCCGAGCTGAAGCCTGCGCCTGCGGCGGCGGCACGCCCCGGTGCCGGCCCCAGCGGCATCCCCACCAGCCGAAACGTGTGTTGCAGGAATCGCTCCTTCTCTAGGTCAAAGGCCGCGACGGCGGCCGCCGCCGCCGCCGCCGCCGCCTCTCCCCGCGCGTTTTGCTCCTGCTGCTGCTCCGACACCGCCACGCCTGCGCCGTTGCCCGCACCCGCCAGCAGCACCCTGCCTGCGCCGCCGCCACTGCTGCTGCTGCTTCCGCTCCCAATGCCGACGCCGCTGCCGGTGCCGGCGCTGCTACTGCCAGTTGTATTCCCCTGCTGCTGCTGCTGTAGCCGCTGCTGCTGCAGCAGGGCGGGGTCTCCGGGCGCCAGGCGCAGTCGGGCCAGGGAGGGCAGGGCGTTCAGCTCGACCAGCGTGGGGTGGAAGGTGGAGTTCAGCAGGAAGTCAACGCCCAACACCTCGAAGCCTGTTTGGAAAAAAGGCACAAAGCGAAAGAGACGAAGCCTGAGCTACAGAGCTCAAGAAAAGAAAAAGAACAGGAACACACGCAATGACCCGCTGCCTCCGCCGACCAAGCACCACAGCCTCGCCTGGACTGCCCGCGCCCCTGTTTCATCATCCTGCGGCCCCCATCTTGTACGGGCGAGTGCTCTCCCTGCCAGTCCGACATTGCCGCTCCCCGACCCGCCTCAACCGCCCGGAGCCCCCAACCGCCCCTCACCGCAGCCCTCCAGCGATGCCAGGCCCCGCATGGATGCCCGCATCCGCTTGGTGGCGCTCGCCAACACCATGCCTATGGAGGCCTGCGCGTGCGACCACGTGCGGCCCCACGCGCCCGGCCCCGCCGCCGCCTCCACGTGCGCACGCAGCTTGGCCACCGTCCACGGCTGCATCTTCTCGCCGGCGATGGTCCAGTAGTTCACCTTGTGCATTTCATACCTGCTGCCTCCGCCGGCGGCGGCTGCAGAGGCCCCCTGCTTCGTGGCAGCAGCGCCAGCGTTGGCGCCGGCGCTGTCGGCGTTGGGCGTTTGCTGCGGCTGCTGGTCTTGCAGGAGGCTGCGGCCTCCAGTCATCCCGGTCGCCGGCACCACCTCCTCCTCGTCCTCCTCCTGCCCCCACGCCTCCTCCCCCTCGTCCGCCCCGTCCTCCCACTCCACCTCCAACCCGGGGCCGGCGACTCTCCCAGCCACAAGAAGCCGCCGGTGCTCTCCACCTCTGACTTCGCCGGCTCCGCCGCTAGCGGCGCCGCTGGCGCCAGCCGCCTCGCCGGCGCCGCTCCGGCGCCGCCGCCGCCGCTTGCCACCGCCTGCGGCAGCTCCTCCGCCGCCGCCGCCGCTTGGCCCCACCCGGTCTCCAAAAACAAGCACGCCGCCGCGAAACAGATGGGCGCGCAGCGGCCGGATCCCCGTCACCACGACCCACAACCGCAAGTAGCTGGGTCTGCCGTCGTACAGAAACTGCTGCCGTACGTAGCTCTGGACGAGCACGTAACCCTTCGACTGGGACGAGGCGGCGGCGGCATCTGCGGCGGCGGCGGCGGCGGCGCCGTCTAGCTGGCTGTCGTCGGCGGCGGCGCCGCTGCCGATCCCTATCAGGGCCTGCTTCTGGGCCTGCAGATGCATCAGCGGCAGTTCATGGTGTCAGGGCGCGTGTGGGAGGACGCGTGCGCGAAGGTTCACTCGGATGTCGAAGCGGCATTGCTTGCCGTCTCGCCCGCGTGCTCAACCATTGCCATCGGTGCCTGTAAAGCTCTTGTCCGACCCTGTGCTGTTCTGACGTCTGACCCTGTCAAGTGTCAAACCCCAAGCCCCAAGCCCCACCCGCGCCTCCCCTCCACCTCCTGCATCACGCCCCCGCCTCCCCGCCCCACCCGCACGCCCACGCCCTCGCCCCCACGCCCACGCCCCCACGCACCCACACGCCTCGGCCCACATCCCATAAGTATAATCGCTTGCAACTAACGCCTCTGCCTGTGCTTCGCTCGTTTTCGTTGGTTTTGGTTTGGTTTGGGCTGGTACTTACAACCCCCACCTGGGCCTGCCGCATGACGCTGACGCCGCGGCCGCGGTGCTCGTTAGCCTTGAGCACCCAGGGCAGGTCGGCGGGCGAGAGCGCGTGCTGCGTCCACGCCCGCCACGTCCAGTACTGGCCCGGCAGCATGTAGCTGTGCGGTGGTGGGCGGCGGGCGCGTGCGGCAGCGTGTGCGTTAGACAGCAAAGGGTGTGTTATATAACAACAACAGAACGAAGGGCGTGTGTGCGTGTGTGCATGTGTGTGTGTGTGTATGGCATAAGGAAAAGCAGGTGCGCACGACCGAGCCGATGTTGTGTGTGGAAAGGACTGCGAGAGGGAGGATTGACACCGGTGGTGGTGTGGTGCGCTGTGCTGTGTGTTTTGCATCGCTGTTGCACACCCGGCACGCGCCCGCACCCACCTGCGCGGGATGTAGGCGAAAGCCGCCTCACCGTAAGCCTCCTGTGAGGAGCCGGTGGGGGTTACATTCTATGATTAGCTAAGAAAAGGTGGACGGCAGGTAATCTTGGGGGCAGCCGCGAGCACAGCCGCGGCAGCAGCGTCGGCGGCGGCGATGGCGGTGTGTGGCCATATGCTCAAGTCAGGAGGCGACGCTGCGCGTTTCACCACTTCCCAGTAAGCGATACGTGGCACGGGGGAATGCGGCTCGGGCAGACGAGGGCACGGCCTGCCTTGAGCCGTTGCAACCCGCTGGTCGCTTCCCCGATTCGCCTTATGCCTAGGTGCAGAGACTCCACCTGCCGTGCTGGCCCTTGCCCTTGCCGTTGCCGTTGCCCTTGCCCCTGCTCTTGCCCCTGCCCCTGCCCAGCAGGCCTGCCCTGCCAGATCCTGCGGCGACACCCGGCATCCGGTATGACAAAACAGTACATCCCTTACCCCGCCCGCACCTCCATCTCCACCGCCACCATGTCCACTTCTACCCGCCTCCACCGCCACCCCCACACGTCGTGAGCCACCCCCACAGAACCTCCACCCACCACCTCCACCCACCACCCGCCTGCGCCTCCACCCACCACCTCCACCCGCCACCCGCACACTTGCACCCGCACACCTGCATGGTCCGCACCAGCGGCTGCTTGTGCGCCACCGACTCCACACCGGGAACGCAGTTGACACGCTTGGGCGGCGCGATCGCACCGAGCACCGAGTGGCACGCCCGGCGCACGGTCCAATAGAGGTCCCATTTGGTTGGCACGTATGCGCCCTTGATGGAAAGGAATGACGAGCGCGTCTCGCCCGAAATAACCTGCGGTTGAGTGTATTGGTCAAGGGATAATAAATTGACAGTGCGTCCGGCCAGTGGCGGCAGGCGTGGCGGCAGGCGCCGTCGGTACCCCAGCTGGATTGCTGCGTGCTGCGTGCTACGCTAATAATGACAAGCCGAGCTGGCGGCGGCTGATCTGGCTCTCTCCCCTCAGGTACCGAGCCGGAACCTCTCAGGGTGCTGGTAAGGCTACGTCGGTGCGTTGCCGGCGTGGCGATGGCGGGCACTCCAGCTCCTTACCAGTGCTCCCGCCGACTGCTCGGCGATGTCCTTTAGGATTTGCAGCTCGCCATCCGAGAAGAAGGCCGAATCCAGCCACACCCGCGCTGCTGAGCTATTCTGTGTCGAGTTTGCTCTCGTGTCATGCAGCGATTGGCTGCCGACTTGCTCGCCTAGGGCTATACATGCAGCCAAAAGGTACACATATCCAAGGGTAATCTTTCTGAATATCAACGAGCTGGTCATTGAAAGCGCGTGGCCCGCGCGTGGAAAGCGTGCACACGAGTCTGTGCAATTTGTTTGCAGCTGCAGTATAAACACACCAGAAGTTCTATGGTGCAGACGGGTGCTCCGATTGGGCGATGGCTGGGGCCTAGGGGCAAACCTGCATGGGGGTCCGCTGTACGGCGCCGCTTTCCCGCGGGTGCTTTTCCCAACAGGAGTGCCAACTGCCTGGAGGTCTTGTTGCCGCTAGGCTCCAAGCAGTGAAAGGGCCGCGCGGTGAATGCGCTGTTGGGCCTGGGGCAGTGCGAGCGGTGCGGTGGGTGCCTTTTTTGGTAGGTGCATCCAGTCAGGGGCACCCCTGCATCCAGTCCCCGGCAATGAAGGCAAGTTGAACGGGGTCTACATACCAGCTACAGTCGCACGGTTGGCTCCGGGTTGGGAAACAGCGTCGCAAATAACATATCGACCTGCTGGGACATCCCTTTCCAACACGGGGTACATCGGCTGGCACGTGAGCACCTGTCCACGCGCCCGCAAAAGACTTGGCCGTCCTGCTACTAGTTGCATCAGCGCTGGCGCTTTGGTGTGACGCCTTTGAAGTGTACGATGGTTGTTGGGGTCCGCTCCTCCCGGGCTCCGCCCGCCATGCACGTTTCCGATGTAAACCCCAAGCCGCAAGCGTCGTCGTTCCTGCGCTGCAGCAGACTTTAGACTGCCCCTGAGAACTGGCATGCATCCTTGGTGGCCTAGAGAGTTTAACAGGTTTCCGGGTGCGGGACCAGCACAGCTTGCTTTGAATAACGTCTTTCGTCATACATTGTACTAGATGCCCCAACTAGCGCTACTAAGATCTACAGCATTTGTGCTGCCGAGCACGAGACATGTGCAGGGACTCGCGAGTCGGGCGAGTCCGGCCCTGATCGCCGCGAGGTAAATCCCCTTCGATCCCGACGAGTGAAGTCCCTTACTCCGCCCCCAGCGCGGACCAGTATGGATTTCAACTGCATTGCGATAGCATTTAACCAAAGCGCTTTCACGGATTTGCCGAGCTCGGCTTTTGTTGAGAAAGAGTTGGTTGGACTAGCTTCACGCGGCGAGCAAAGTACCCCGGTGAGCAATGCCTAAATGGATATGCTCTGGTGTACAGGCACGGCGGCGGCTGCAGTTGTGGCGTCCACGAACACAGCTGCGCGAGATGCATTGCCCACGAAGGGGGACTGTTCCGCACACAGCTGCCGCAGTCAGTGCTCCCGCGTTGCTTTCAGGCCGTTGCTCAGTTTGCTTAGGCATGATGTGTAGGCCTTGATTTTGGGAGTCAGGCCTTGCCGGCTCGGGCTCTCGTTGGACTGGGACTGCTCGCACGCGTGGACTGAACAGCACAGGCTAGCTAGGGCCCCCGCGCAACTCAAACCTGCGGTTATTCAATGTATCTGCTTGCACTGTCTGCCTGCCTTGCCATTCAGGCCAGGGCGAGCTAGCGGCGTGAAAGCAGTCTTCTTTGTGCCCTGGACGCGCTTGAGCGCCGTTCGTTCTGGAAATGGCCTAGTGCTTGCTGAAACCTGGAGCTTTGCGGTGGTGAGTGGGCGGTGCGGGCGTTGGGCGGAGGGAACCGAGCGCCTAGGCATGTATTTTACACGTTGTGTGCCTAGGGCGCCTCTTCCTGCTGCTGGGGCCGCCAAGTTGCCACGTTGATGCACCTAAGACCATAATATCTTCCTTACTTTACTTCTGGCCGGTCTGGCGCCTCGGCAGGCTGAACCGCAGAAAATTGGCAAGCTGAAGGGAAATGCCGGTTGGAGGGCTGGGGCAGTCGTCTGGAGCAGCGCTTTTGGTTGACGCAACATCGTCGGGCTCCAGCAGCGGTGCAAGCCCCCTTACTTCTGACCAGCAGTTCCATTCACTAGTCGACGCACACACGAAGAGCGCTTCGGGCTCACCGCCGCTTACTGCAGGCCAGTCGCAGTTGCAAGCACAGGAGCAGGAGCAGCGGCAGGCGCAACTCCAGCGGCAGGCGCAACAGCAACGTGTCTACAGCACGCGACTTCGGTCGAGCACTGCAAAGCGCCCGGACAAGTCGATTACTGGCGGTGACGCGCCTGTCACATTAGCAGCAGCGACAGTCATCACCGAAATACAGGGCGGCCAGGGCGCTGACGGCCCATGCAAAATCCAGCAGTCTACGTCTAGCTCGTTCATCCAAGGCAGCCCACAGATGAACGCTGTGCCGCAGGAGCCGCGCGAGGAGCCCATGCTTCCGTCCACGTGCGGCTCGGAGCCCGGTGTGGCTTCAGGTGGTAACCGCGTGTTGCAGTTGGTGTCCGGTCGCGAGCCGCTGTCTGCTCCGGACGCCCAGGCGCGTCCGGTGCAGCCAGCGCCACAGGAGGACGCCAACGGACCGGAATCTTTCCACAAGACGCAGCAGCAGCACGGCGAGGACGAGGCGGCCAGCCACCAGCAGCAGCAGAAGGCGCAAGAGGCAGAGACGGGTGCAACGGCCACGCCAGCAGGCCCGGACGCCAGCGGTGCCGTTGGCGCAGAGCCAGCGCAGCATGAGCCCCATGCCTCTACTTTGGAGTCCCTGCCCGCTTGCGAGGCGGCGGCGGCAGCGTCATCGCCGGCGGCGGTCCCCGAGGCCGGCGCCTCAGCCGGCACCAGCCCTGCGCCTAACCACGGGTCCGGTGCGGGCAGGCCGCAGCAGGCCGCATCAGACGTCGCAATGGCCGGCTCTGAGAGCCCGTCAGGGCAGTCCGCTCAGGTGCGTGTGCATTCGGCGGCGGCGAAGCAGCCAACGTCCTCGGGAATGGCGCAGCAGGAGCAGCACCACCCTTCGGACGCCGGCAGCGCGCCGGGGAGCTCGCCGTCGCAGCCCCAATTTGCGGCGCACCAATTGCAGCAGCAGCAGCAACGACCGATGACGCAGCAGCAGCAGCAGTTGTTGCAGCTGCAATTGCAGCAGCAGCTGCTGGCGCGGCAGCAGCAGCAGCAGCTTGCCCAGCTGCAGCAGCAGAGGCTGCAGCAACAACAGCAGCTGGGCCAGCACCAACTCCACCAGCTGCAGCAGCAGCAGCAGCAGCAGCAGCAGCTCCACCAGCAGCTGCCGCAGGGCCACCAGGGCGGCGGCGGCGGCATGCTGCTGGACCGCGCCGCATCCGGCTCCCTCAGCGGCAGCAGTTACTCCAACAGTACCATGGAGCAGGAGGTGCGCGCCAAGCTGTTCGGCCACCACGCCAAGCCGCGCCAGGCGGCCCCCGCGATGGGCGGGCTCCCGCTGTCGCTCAACGGCATCAACACCGGCGCGCGGCAAGGTCCCGACCCACTCATCGCCGCGAGCCAGTCCCTGCGCGCCAAGCTCATGGGCAACAGTGGCTCGCCGAACCTCTCGACGGCGTCGGCGTCGCCCATGCCGCAGCAGCTGGGCCCATCGTTGACGGTCGCGGGCGACGTGTCGTCGCGCGCGCAGTCGTCCATGTCGCACAACACCGGCGGCGGGAACGACTTCCTGCTGAACTCCAGTCCCGCCATCATGCAGCAGCACCCGCACGCCCACATGCACAACCAGCACCAGCAGCACCACCAGCAGCAGCTGCAGCTGAACCCGCAACAGAGCCTGCAGCTGGCGCTGCAGCAGCGGCAGCAGCAGCAGCAACACGCCTCCCGCTCCATTCGCGAGCAGCTGCTGCGCAACGGCCACGGCATGAGCGTGGGCAACACCAACTCTCCCAACATCGTCGCGGCGGCGGCTGGGGCTGGCGGCGGCGGCGCGGGGCAGCTGCTCGTTGGCCTCAGCAACAGCGCCGGCATTGAGCGCGCCTCCAGTGCGCCCCATTCGGTGCTGATGCAGGACACGAACGCCATCACCGAGCGGCTGCGCAAGCTCGAGGAGATGGGCATCACGCCCAGCCAGGCCGTGCTGCACGCGCACCAGCGCGGCCTGCTGGGGCCAGCCGGCGGCAGCGGCGCCGGGCCGGCCGGCAGCCGCCTGCAGGGCCCGCAACAACAGCAGGGCTTGCAGCAGGGCCAGCAGCCGCTGAGCTGCCGGACCAGCCACCCGCTGCTCGGCGGCACTGCCAACAGCTCGCCGTCGGAGACGGACTCGCCAATGTCGGCGCGCTCCTTCAAGCGCAGCGCGGCGGAGCGCGCGTGGGAGGAGCAGCAGCACATGCAGATGCATGGTCAGGGCCAGGGGCCCAACTCGCACCACCCGCACCCCGGCATGTCTCTGCTCGGCGGCGGCAGCGCGCGGCAGCTGGGCGTGTCGGGCCTGGGCCTCGGCGGCGGCGGCGGCGGCGGCGGCTCGCAGAGCGGCGGCATCGGCCAGAACGGCATGGGGTCGCTAGGAGTCGGCGGCGGCAACAACGCTGACGCGCTGCAGGCGCTGAAGCGGCGGGCCTTTGCGGCAGAGATGCTCAACCCAGCCAACCGTAGCTTCTCGTCTCAGGCGACGCAGCGTGTTGATACGCAGCAAATGCTGATGGCCTGTCGCTCCGTGCCGGGCGATCTGCGTACGGCGATGCAGCAGCAGGGCCCGCAGGGCGGGGGCCCCAACGGCAGCGGGATCGGTGCCGGCGCCGGCGGCTATAATAACGGCAGTATGGGCGGCGGCCTAGGCCGCGGCCTGGACGGGGGCCTGGCCTCGGGTAACAGCAACGGTATGCTGGGCATGGGCGGTAACGGCATGGGTGGCGGAGGCGGCGTCATGCTAGGAGGCGGCGGCGGTATGCTGGGGCCCGGCAACGGCATGGGCGGCAATGGCATGGGCGGCGGAGGTGGCATGGGCATGTTGGGAGGTGGCGGAGGCGGCATGTTGGGCGGCCAGAGCGGCAATGGCATGCTGCAGCTGGGCGGCGGCAACGACCTCGGCGGAATGGGCGGCGGCGGCATGCGGCAGCTCGGCGGCAATGGCGGCCTTGGCGGCCCCATGCACCAAGGCGGATTGCCGCCGCTGGGGGGGCGGCTGAGCCAAGACCTGGGGCAGGTCGGCGGCGGCCTTGGCGGCCCCATGGGCGGCATGCTCCGCAGCGCCCCGCAGGGTGGTGGCGGCATGGGCGGAGGTGGCATGCTGGGCGGAGGTGGCATGCTCGGTGGCGGCGGCATGCTGGGTGGCGGCGGCATGCTCGGCGGCCCGCACGGCGGGGACATGCTGGGCGGCGGTGGCATGCTTGGCGGGCCCATGGGGCCACTCAGCGGCGGTCCCGGCGGCTTGGGTGGCCTGGACATGAACCTTGGCCCTGCCGGCGGCTTGGGCCCGGGGCCGCTGGGGCCGCCGGGGGGCATGCTGGGCGGCCTCAACGGGCCGCTGGGCGGCGGCGACCCCTTCGGCAGGCCGCTGGGGGCGCCCGAGTTGCTGCAGACTGGCCCCGTGCCGCTCGGGCCAGGGCCGCTGGACGACCCATTGGGCGGCGGCCTGGGCGGTCAGGGCATGCTGGGCCCGGGTGGCGGCATGAGCCTGAACATGAACCTGAACGTTGGAATGGGCATAGGCATGGGCCCCAACGGCCTGGGCGGCCTGGGCGGCCTGGGCGGCGGGCTGCAGGGCCCGGGGCTGCTGCAGGGGCCCGGGGTTGGCGGCGGCGGCGGCTTTGGCGGCGGCGGCGGCCCGCGCGGCTCCGACGTGAACATGGCGGATCTGGAGCTGGCGGCGGGCGCCGGCGCCGGCGAGACGGACTACCTCGCCGACAACGAGCTGCAGAGCTTCATCGCCGAGCTGTGCGCGCCCGGTTCTGGATCTAACGCCGCGGACCCCGCGCTTGGGGAAGGCGGCGGCGGCGGCGCCGGCTTGGGCGGGCGCGGCGGGCAGCAGGCGGGCATGCTGGACGGCATGGGGGTGGGAGGGCCGATGGACGGCGGGCTGGGGCAGGGCGGGCGGCGCGTGTCGCTGCGCAACCTCGCGCTGGACGAGCACCAGGCGCTGCAGCTTGAAGCGGAGGCGCTCATGAACTTTGACTTCGACTCTTGATGCTTTACAATTGCCGCCGGGTCGTGGTCGCTAACTGTGTGATTGTAGGAAACATCGGAAACACTGCATTGTGGTGTGGGTGCAATGCGTGCAGGGCATGTGCGGGTGCGGTGCCGTGTGCCGCGTGCCATAGTTACTAGCGCTGGGAGGCACGAGCGTGTCGTGACGATAGAAGAGTCGGTTTGAGCGCCTGCCCTTGCGGGGATGTGGGTGGCGGGGCAGCCGAGCAGCACAGCGGCCCTGGGTTTGTGTGTGCACTGCTACATTGCCTCCCCAGGCAGCGCGAACAGCAACAAGAACTGCGTGAGGCTGCCGTAATGTGTGCATGCATGCATACGCCTCATGAATGGGGCAGGGTCTGCAATTTTACGCTTCAAGTATGAAACCTGATACTCCTTTTGGCTGTGGCGCCGGCAGCGGCAGTGCAGAAGATTAGAAGCGAGCAAACATGTGCGCAGTTTTCCGCGATGTAGGACTAGTTGGATGTTTGACGCGTTTGCCCTGTTAAAAGCCATATAAACTTGTACTGAAGAAGGCTGACAACGGCACGAAGGCCGGGTACGAGAGCAGATGGTTGCCCCTTTCCTTCTTTGCGTCTTTGAGTAGACTTGCCGCCATTTGTAGGGGCCTACATAAAAGGAGCTGGCAATTCACCACAACGGTGTCTAAACTTGAACAAATGCCATACGTTTCATGTATGGGGGCGGTGAGCCAAACGAGGTTGAGTGCATATTTAGTGACGACGACAACGCTCTTCAACTTAAAACTGCAAGGGTCCAGGCTTGGAAGCGATCGGGCTGCACGTCTGCAGGTTGCACGGATGTAGCCGATGTGGCTTGGAAGCTGGCACAAGCGGGCGGCAGCTGGGCACCGTGCCCGCCTGGTGGGCACGTGACGGCGGCGGCTGCTAGTTACAGGGGTCGGGTGAACGGGGCCCAATGGCGGGGGGGTGCAAGCTGGCAATGCATATGTCGATAAGGGCGGCGCCTTAGGCACAAAACGGTGTGATGGCCTTTCATACAATTACACACGTGCGTTCACTGTGATCAAAGTCGTGCGGGACACACAATAAATTGGATGGATTCAGAAGTACCTGACGAGTGTTTTAGTTGCCTAGTGCCTACTGCAGTTTGCCCTGTGGCCGGAGGCATTCCGGTCCAAGTGGACATTAGTTTGGGCATTTACAACCTCAGCAACAATGAGGGCAATTTAAAATGGGAATGGACGGTGGTGGGGTCCCTGCCTGCATGCGGGTTTCGTAGTCGCACTTACGCATGCTCTCCCTCACTGCTGTGGTCTTCGGTGCAGGCACGTGCTGCACACCTTTGCCTCTTGTCATGATGTGATGTCATCCGTAGTTTCGGACACATAGGATTATTGCAGCTTAAAGCATGGAGGGAACTGAGCACCGCTGCCGTCGGCGGCACGGCCGGGAAAGTAAGGACCGAAGGAGGCTCGTGCTCGAAGCATTCATGTCGTCACAGTTGTTTAGGCGTTTGCTATAAGAATGTCCGTTGTCTCGTGGATTGTAAGATGGTGCGTAAGTGTCCTCTACCGCCTTGCGCCATCCACAGCATCATCCACTCGTGCCTCCCAGCGCCTCCTCTGGAACACTACTCACTAGTAAGCACAGTTGCGAACCCCAGTCTCAGCGCAAGCCTCCAGTTTGCCGTCAACCGCTCACGCTCGGCTGCAACCAACGCGGCGACACCACTGCCAGCTGTACAGAATTTCTGCACGTCGCCACGTATACCCTAGATAGCAGCTTTTGGATCGACACTCGGGACCGACCGCAATGTCCACAATACGGTACCAACAACGTCTGGGAGGCTTAGGCCGCTCAGCCCGCGTCGCAGCGCATGAGCCAGGCAGCCAGCGGCCCACTCAGCGCTTCCTCCTGTTCCCCGCCTTGGCTGCCTCCAGAGCCGGAAGGTAGGACCGGTCCGGCGGCGCGTAGCTGAAGGCCGAGTAGGAGCGCTCCTACAGTGTGTGAGGCGGGTGTGAGGCGGGTGTGAGGCGGGTGGCGCGTGTGATGCAAGTCAGGTGCGTGTGGACCGTGTGTGGGCTGTGTAGGGGCCGTGTGGGTTGTCCAGGCTTGCCTGCCCCCATTTGTTGCCCCGTCCCCTGCGGCGCATCAATAAAGTCCATGCCTCCATGTGCGCAGAGTGAACGCAGCAAAACAAGCAAAACGCTGTGGAGGGGAACCAATGGACCGCGCGCTCAGCACGCGTGCATGCCCTCACCGCGGGTGTGGCGCAGTCGCAGTAGCGCTGTAGCTCGGCCGCACCCCGGGTGAAGTCGGCATACCGAATGCCGGCGTTGGTGGGTGTCATGATCATGAGCACTCCCTGGTCGGTGGCGTAGGCCTTGTTCCACTCCTGCGTGTGTGTTTAGGTTTAGGTGTGTTTGCGAGCCAGCGACACGCGCACACGCCACCCCCACCCCCGACCTATTATTCCGTCGGGCTCGGGCACATAATCCCCAACGGCCCAACCCCACCACCGCCACACATTCACACCTGGTCGTCGAACAGCATTACGCAGCCGGGCTGGGTGTCGTAGTATTTGATGATGTTGTTCAGTGTAATGGACTTGTCGTCGTAATGCATCTGCGAAGGCAGGCCGGCGGGGCGACGGCTTGGGTGAGTGGGTTACGGCAGTGCGCCGTACGTGTGCAGCGCGTGCCGTGTGTGTTGCGGAGGGCAGGGCAGGGGCCATCATCTCAAGCATCTCAAGGATTGCAGCTTGATTGCCAGCTGTCGCGCTTGCGCAGGGAAACAGGTCTTGGAACGCCGCCTTTGTGCTGTGGCCAGCGCACGCACCTGGAAGGCTGAGGAGTCAAAGAATGCTTCCGTGAACACGGCGGGATCCAGACGCTGGCCCAGAACCTGCATGAATGCATTGCCCAGGAGGGCGATTCGGGGTGTGAGCGGCATGCGAAGCTTCATGTTAAACGTTTGGAAGCGTTGTCAATTATTGAAGCAAGCAACGCAAGGGACACGGCGTGATGCAACTGGCGTGGGGCCCTACCCAGCACACTCCAATGATTGGCTCGTTCCTTGCACCCCGCATGCCGGGAGACCCAGTGCAGATTCCGTAGCCGCCGCTTCCCGCGGCTGCCTCATCACCTTCTTCATTTTGTCAATTTCGTCGTTTGCAGATGCGATGGCTATCTCATAGCCGGCGTCCTGCAGAGGATGGGCAGAGCGGGGTGAGGGGCGGGGATTCGGCGGGGGCCGGTCGCTCCCGTGGCGTGCTGCTGTAGTGTGCTGTTGTCATCAGTGCATGGTCCGCCGGTGCCGCCGGCGACGAAGTAGTTCGGACTCGGCCCGGCCATATTGAGTTTCAATCTAGTCGCGCCGCCGCCTTTGTCCTGTCAACACCAGCCTCACGGCCTGCCACTCCCCGCCCCCATCTCTCTTCCCCTCCCCCGCAATAACAATCCACCGCACCGCACCTTGCACCCCTGCACCACCCGTTTGGCGTCAGGCGCGGGCACGTCCTGGTCGCGTGCCCCCGGCGGCGCCGCCCGCAGCACTCCATCTGGAAGCATGCAGGCAGGCGGCGTCACAATAGTGCGTGGTGCGTTCATCGCGGGCACAGCGCCGCGTGTCACGCACACGCACACGGGACACAGACACGTGATGCGTGCCGCCCCTGCACAAGTAAGTGCGTGCCGTACATACACACACGTCGTCACCGGACACCCTCCGCACCTGCCCGGGACCCAAGCAGTCCCGTGGACTGGCTCCCTCGCCCAAGCCCCATGCAGGCCCGCATCCCACAGCACACACACACACACACACACACACACACACACACACACACACACACACACACACACACACACACGCACAAATGTATCCGGTGGCGATGCAGGCACGCACCCACGGCGGCGAGCAGCAGCACCCACCAAAGTCAAATGCGCACACGCACGTGTCGCGTGGCTTGACTGCAGGCACTGGCGGCAGACGGTCCGTGGGCTCACGTGCAGGCTGTTGCGGCTGCTGCTGCTGCGCCTCGCCGCCGCCATCCGCCCCCGCAGCTGCCATCCATCGCCCAAGCAGGCCTCCCTGCCAGCCGCCTCCCGCTGTTGCCTGAGCCAGCCGACGGCCAGGCGCCGAGGCAGCAGGGATCGCCGCCGCGGCGGACCCACGTGCGAGCAGCTGCAGCAGCAGTAGCAGCAGTGGTGCCGCGGAAGCGACAGCAGCTGCAGGCGACCGCTTTGTCGCTGCTGCTCGTGGTTCGGTTGGGCTCCGGGACTGGCTTTGTGGAGGTGGTGGCGGCGCGGACCCATCACCGTCACCGCTGCCGCCGCGGCTGCTGCAGTGCCGTTGGCGGCGGAGGCGCGCCATCAGTCTGTAAATATGCAATGTCAAGGCAACACAAGCAGCAGCCTGATATTGCGGCTGCTGGATATAACTACTTGAATGAGTAGGGGCTCGCGGGACTGTGGAGAACTTGGTGGGAGAACTCGCGGACTTACATGCGAGTCCCTGACAGCCGCGTCGCGTGATCCCCCGACTTTGACAGCCGCGGTGCGCCGGCGCGCCACGCGCCCCCGTTGGTGCGTGCTGCTGCCGTGCACGGAGCTACCAGTAGCAAGACCGCAAACCGGCTGTTACAAAGTCCCCGCCTGACCCCGCCTGTAACGCAGTGCGTGGCGCGCGGTGCCGCGGACGACGACCCGCGACCTCTCCTCTCAGGCATCTCCTCTCCCCCTCCCCGCTCCCTCCCTCGGTCCCTCTCCTCCCCTCCTCTCCCTCTCTTCCCTCTTCTCTTCTCTCCTCGTCTCCCTCTCCTCCGCTTCCGCCCTCTCCTCTCCTTCTCTCCCTGTCCTTCCTCTTCCCTCCTCTTCTCCCGCCCCGGGAACCGTGTGCGTGCGTGTCCGTGCGCACACGGCGGCGGCGCGCATCCCATCAATGTTCGTAGCAAGCCAACCTGGCGGCTCATGAGAGTAAGGATGTACATGCCTACGTAGTCACGGGACGAGCCGGTGCGAGGTGGCGGCGGCGATACGGCGGCGATCCGTTATTCGGGCGCGGGCTAACGTACGTGTGCATGCATGCCATGCACCTGGCTGCCCCGCTCCTAACCTTGCCTCGCTCAGGCAAACGTGATTCATATGCATGCATGGAACAAGATTCTTACAGACATGTTCAGACATGTGTCTGCGACCGACCTCTCCGCAATGCACCTGACACGGTTGTGCCGCTACGTCCATGTATGGCTAAGCTACATATCTAGATAGTTCGCCTACCACGCACCAATAAGCAAACCAAGCAATGGATGCGTGCTAGCTGCCGCTAAGCCTAGCCAGGTGCGTGGCATGTCGGAATAGCTTGCGCGCAACCCGCCCAACAGCTAACTACTACTCGGGCACGTGAACCATGAATGTGAGTAACCCGTGCGTGGCGGTGTATGTCTCCGCCCCCAGCAGCCTACTCAATCGCCAACCTTTCGCGCCGCTCCATCCTACCTTTCCACAAATGCGCACACGACATGAACACAGCCCCGGTCACCTTGATCTGATGCATGTTTTAGCCGGAGAACAATAGACCGCGTCTAGCTCGCTGCTAACTCTCTTCGTCTACCGTAACACATGCTCCGCCGGCGTGTGTGTGTATGTTGTGTGACCACCCTACCTTCCACGATTCGCAGTTTCCTAACATCAGGCAACAAGCCTCATGTTACCGACGCATTACTTCTTCGTGACCTCCTCAGATGCGCCGCCGCCGACGACGCCACCGCCGCCACCGCCGCTGCCCGCAGTCGCGCGCCCGGTGCTGCCGCGTGTGCTGTTGGTGCCCGCGCCAGGCTGGGCCGCTGCCAACGGCACGCGAACGTACGCGTTTGTGGCGGCATCATACACCCATTCGAAGCCACTGCCGCTGCCACTGACCGGTGCAGAAGCTATTGCTGCAGTTGCTGGCGCCGCTGCCGGCGTGGCTGCCGGAGCCGCCGCCACCGCCGCTGCCGGCACCGCCGCTGTCCGTTGGCTGCTGGCTGGCGCCACCCCTTTGCCGGCAGCGGCTGCAGTGGTGGAGGATGGGGGCGTGACACCAGCAGCGGAGTTGGCCGCAGCTACTGATGACTCCTCCTCTTCCTCCTGCTGCTGCTGCTGCAGCGGCAGTGGGGCAAGGGCGGGAAATTTCCCGGGGACCGCCGCGCGTGCAGCAGGCGGCGGCGGCACCGATGATGAGGCCGCCACGCCGCCGCCACCGCTGCCCCTGCTGCCACCATCGCTACTGCTCCTGTCACGTGCTGACGCTGCCGTCTGAGACGCAGGGCCGGCGGCGGACTGAGACGCCGCAGCTGCTGCCGGTGCCGGTGCCGGTGCTGTTGCTGGTGCTGCAGCCTCCACGGCTGCTGCCGGCGGCACGGCAGCATAGACCGTATAGGCAGTAGCGGCGGGCTGTGGAGGTGCGGTAGCAGTAGTAGTGGCAGCGGTATCGGCCTGCTGCGCAGTGGCAGCGGGGACTGTAGCAGCATTGCTCGTACTGCTACTGCTACTGCTGCTGCTGCTACTGCCGGGGACAGACAAGGACATCTCCCCGGGGTTGACACGGTCGCTGATGGTCTCCTGGTAGTCGTACTCTCCAGACGGCTGGGAGTCAGCAGGGCTGCTACTACTGCTACCGCCACCGCTGCTGCTGCCGTGGCCGCTGCTACTGCCACCAGTGCTGGTGTTGCTGCCCTCGCCGCCACTGCTGCTACTGCCGTGGCGTGCCTCCGCACCGTTACTGCTACTGCCGCTTGTGCTGCCGCCGCCGCCGCCACTGCTGCTGCCACTGCTGCCGCCCTTTCCACCATCACTGCTACTGCCACTCTTGTCACCGCCACCGGTGCTGCCGCCGCTCTTGTCGCCGCCACTGTTCCACGTGCTGTTATTGTAAGCGGCTGGCACGGAACTGCCTGATTTGTCCTCGTAGCGCTGCAGGGGGCGGCCGTAGCGGTCACGGTCGCTGAAGTCTCGGTCTGGCGGCGAGTGGTAACCAGCACCATAACTCCGGTCCTGGGGCCGCAGATAAAGAAATTACGTTTCCGAAGACCATCATGCGATTGATGAGAGCTTGTTACCACGAGCTTGCCATGAACTGCTGAGTGCTGGGCCCATGGGCCGACGCGGAAGTGCCGGTTGGACAGGCACTGTTGCACTACTCCTGCCCAACGCCGCCCACGCTCCCCACCGTCCCCCCTCCCCCCGTGCATGCACCAGCCACGCACGCGCCTGGGGTTTGGCACACCAGCACCTGTCCGCCAGCGTCTTGCGCGCTGTGTCGAAGTCCGACCAGCGCACGCCTGTGGGGCGGGTGCACGCGTGTTTGTGTCTCTCCCACTACGCCCACGCCCTCAGCCCAGCTAGCTGTGGGATAGGCACGCCCTGCCCTTGACGAGCCTACCGGTGTCGTTGGCGACCCGCTGGAAGATGACGCCCGCGGCGTCCGCGTACTTGCGGTTGTGCTCCATGTCATCTGTGGGTGTGAATCGAAGATGCGTTATTAAGACTAACAATGCGAAGTCGAGGAAGTGTGAATGTCGTGCATGCATGCGTGCGTATCATGCATGTGTGCATGTTGTGCATGGCAGGCTGGGGCGTGCGGAGCCGTGAGGAGGCACTGGCAGAGTTAGTTGGGCGTATGGTGTTGTGGTCCCAACACATGCATTTGTCGGGTTCTGGGATGCAGCCACGACACGCGTGCGCGCGCACACACACACACGGTGTGCGCTTGATTGTTTCCTTTCCTTTCCCATGCAACCCCGCCCACACCGACGGGTCGCCCGCACGCGCACGCACACGCACCGAACAGCATCATGCACTGCCCGGTGGTGTCGTAATAGCTGCGGATGGCCTCCAGCGACACCGTCTTGTTGTACCAGTGGTACTGGAAGGCGCTGGAGTTGAAGAACTGCGTGCGTGCGCGTGTGTCAAGAGGCAACAAAACGAAACGTGTGTGTGTGTGTATGTGTGTGTGTGTGTGTTGAAAAGAAAACAACAAAACGAAGCCCGCCCAGACGGCGCGACGTGTGTGTGTGTGTGTGTGTGTGTGTGTGTGTGTGTGTGTGTGTGTGTGTGTGTGTGTGTGTGTGTGTGTGTGTGTGTGTGTGTGTGCGTATGTGCGTGTGTGCGTGTTTGTCAGCGTGCCTGTATGTGCAACAGCCCCTCACGAGTCAAAAACCGATAGCTGCACCCCCATTGGGACCATTTCGTTGGGCTCGGGCACATTACCCCCTGTGCTCCGCTCGTTTTACGCACACACACATACACACGTACGTACGCACACACGCACCTCGGGAGTGAACACCCCTGCCTGGTTATAGCTGGAGGTGCTGAGCACCTTTTGCAGCTTGCCGTTGTTGTCGTTGGCGCTGGCGATGCCGACCTCCCAGCCATTCTCCTGTTCGATACACAGGTTTTGTCATACCGTATGTATTGTTCAATCTCAATGTGTCATCGCCCATCAAGGTCAAGACGGTTTGGGGTTGTGCAAGTCAAAGCAAAGACCCCAACCCCAACCCCAGCGCTCACGAGCGCCGCTTGCTGCAAGGCCGCACGGGCACGCGCGTGCGGACCACCGCACAAGGAACAATGGACAGCGAGCATGTCATCGCACAACGCACACGGTGCAACCAGCCGCGTGACCCGTTCGGAATGCGCCACCTGGCTAGCGGCTACCTAGCCGCTACCGAACCTGCCTTGCATGCCTTGACAATGCCTGGGCCGTCCGGGGCGGGCATGTCAAAGTTTTTCTTGTCAGGCGACACCACTCGCAGCGTCTCGTCAAAGTCTGGGGCCGCACAGGGGTGCGGGCACAAGGGGCACAGGGGGTGCGGTTACAAGGGGCCGTAGGGTGCGTGGGCCAGGGGCCACGAGGTGAATGGGAGGGGTGTTGCAGGACACGAAGCGTGGCAGAGAAGCGAAGGCAGGGAAGGGAACACTCGGGGCACGGGCGCAGCGTACGTGCTTTGGTGTGTGTTTACTTGAATACTCCCCACGGCTCAGCTCCCTCCCAAGCCCCGCCGGTACAACAACAACACGATGCCTTACTCACCAAATACACATACGCACGTGTCGTACGGTTGACTGCTCTTTCCCCCGCCACCACCCTCGCCGCCGCCTGATGACTCGCGCAGCGACCGCCGGCCGCCACCGTGACCACCGGCTGTAGCAGCGGCGGCGGCGGCAGCGGCAGTAGCAAGTCCCTGGGTCGCCAGCAACAGACCTAGCACTGCCGCTTGCAGTAGCAGCAGCGCCGCCGGGAGCACGGCCCGTGGCCGCCTGCTGCCGCTGCTTTGGCTGCCGCTGCTGCTGCTGCTGCTGTGCCCGCTACTGTGATTGCTACTGCCGATGCGGCTGCTACTGCCGCCGCGGGCTGCTGCCGCCATGGGTGCTGCTGTTCGCACGGGCCGCTGCCGGACGCAAGTCGTTTATGCTCGGCTGCGCACGGATTCTTCCAATCAAGCAATCCGCGTGCTAAGCTAATAGGCTGCAGCCCAGTACGGAGGCTTCTGCAATCCCAGCAGGGGGCGCGCTAGCGGAAGCAGGTTGCGTGCGCGCGACTGTGCGACGGACGAGGACGCACGGCAGGTGTGGCCCGGACCGCTGGGCCTTTCTATTGAAGGCAGGCCAATTGTATCATGTGTGTAGTAGCGGAGGTGTGAGGTAACGTGCGTTGGCCGGTGGGCATGGCGGCTGTCAAACCCGGCCGGGGGTGGGAAGCCGCCGCGGGTCTGCCTCGGCCGGGCGCGTTTGTTCCTCCGGCCCCTCTGGTCGGGCTTTGGCGCGAGATCCGCGCTTTGCGGTTATTCTTAGATGCTTCGAGCTACGATGCGGTTAGTGGCGCGTGGAGAGCGCATGAATTTGGCAGCGCCGAGTGCGCATTGGCTGGCACCGGCGGCACAGATTGCCCAACCCCTTTGCACGCTCAGGCGAGGTGATGGCGCGTCCGTTTCGCCCTGAGTGCCGCGCAAATCTTTTGCTACCATACGCATGAAGGTCCATCAAACTCGCGCTTAAGGGAGAAGGTGTGGGCCTGCTCTGGCCCTCGGCTGCCGGGGAACTCAGGGCGGGCTTGGGCGGGGGAGGTGGCGAAATGCAGAGTCCGCCTGTGTCTGCATGGCAGGCCCGTCGGGATCTTGGCTCTCCTTGCGCCCGTCAGCTGACAGCAGCAATTATACCCATTACCATTACTCGTTTCAACTGGACCCAAAGCATCAACATCTATAAGTCCTGCAACCCGCCTGTGAGTCGGCAGCACGAATTCCTTTTCGCGTGTTTCTCCTTCCAGTAGATTTCCACGTTCACCACAACGCTCAATTAGTTGGTCCCAGATAGGATTTGAGCTGGTTACACGACGTCGCCGAGTTCGCAGGGGGTGCACAAAGGCGCTTGCAAGCAGCAGTCGCATTAACTGCGAGTAGCCTGCGACCCTTCTGGCGTTTTAGTCTAGCAAGCATGAAAAGCATGGCGTTGCAGCCCGGCTGCAGCGTGCGCTTCCGGGGCGTGCCGGTTCTCGCGCCCCGCTCTGGAATTGCCTCGCGTCCACGGAGCGGAATCGCGACTCGCCAGGGCGCCAGTGCACCCACTCAAGACTTGGAGGAAACGGAAGCAGCCATGAAGGCGGCAAAGGACCGGGCTGCCTCCTCGTCCTCTCGGGCAAAGTCGCCCGTCGCTTCGGAGCTGAAAGGGGAAGCGGAAGACCTGAAGGCGAAGTTTCTAAAGATCCAGGCTGAGGTGTCGTCCTACAAGGCGCTTTCAGTGGTGAACCAGAAGCTCGAGGACGAGCTGACGCGCCTTCGCGAGGTGCGCAGTCCATGCAGCGCACGAGACAGCCGCACAGGGTCGCCTAGTTCCCACATAGCATAGTGGTAGCCCGTGCCGTCAAGCGACCCCAATGCTATACGGGCTTGTGTGCAGCGCGGCATGTGTTCGAGAGGTAGCAACGGCCAACTGTCGAGCCGGCGCCGAGGCGCCCCACCCCAACTTGTCCTCGTACTCGCTACTTTATCTGCCATGGGCACTTAAAACTGTAACTGAGTCCAGCACACCAACACTTTGAGCCCCTGCCCCTGCATCTACTGCGTATGTAGGAGAACGAGGCCCAGGCGGCCAAGCTGGCGGCTCAGCAGGGCGAGGTGGCGGCAGCGGTGGCGGCGGCGCAGGTGGAGGCGGTGGCGCCGCTGCAGCAGCAGTTGGAGGAGCTGTCACAGCAGCTGCAGAATTCGCAGGTGGGTCAGGGCAGGCAGTTGGGTCCCGGGTTGCGAAATCTTCAACCCCAACATGGTGAACTGAGATCCCAGCAAGGGGGGAGTAGCCGTTGTGGGGAACGGAGTAGTTACGCGCCGGGGGGGGGGGCGTCCGGGCGTGGCTTGTGCGCGTTTGGGAGACAGGATGCGCGGGGGTGTGCGGCCAGGGTGTGTGTGGCGAGGATGTGTGTGCTCTAGGAAGCTTAGAGCAATGGAACGCGAAGGACCTAGGTGGCGGGTGTTTCATAGGAGAAAAGTGAAGCCGGCGCATGTTCAGGCGTGTTGTTGCCTGGTGGGAAGCCATGAGAGTGCGTGTGTGTATGTAGCTGATTGTGGGGCTCCCGGTCAAGCGGGCTGGCAAGGAAAGGCGTGTAGCTGTGCGGGACGCATACTCCGACAGGTGGGTCGCCCACGACCCGACACTGGCACTGAACCTAGCACGGAACCTGGCACGGAACCTGGCACTGCGTTCTCCCCACCCTTTGTTGCTGACGACCACCACCACCACACACCATCACATCCACCACCCGGGTCACATCACACGTGCACACCACCTGCCTGCCTCCCGGCCCCTTGCCCCTGCTCTACCTCGGAACTCTGGCCCCTGCCACCCCCGCCACCCCCGCCACCCCCGCCATCCCTGACTGCCCCCATGCCTGCCCCCATGCCTGCCCCCCCGCGCGCAGGTCCAGCTGGAGCGACTGGGCGAGGCGGTGGAGGCGGCGGAGGCGGACAAGGCGGCGGCGGTGAAGCAGCTGCAGGTGGGCTTGTGCACGTGTGTGCGTGCGTGTGTGTGTGTGTGTGTGTGTTGAAGGGGACGAGGGAGGCTGTGGGTGCAGGTGTGGTTGCTGCGGGCGTGTGCAGTTGGTCGGGACTGCAGGCAAGGGCATTGTGTGGGACCGTGGGTGCGGCGCGATGCGGGCTTGCCTGGAGGAAGGATAACTTGGGAAGGGAAGGGAAAGGGGTTCCAGTGGATGGTGACTGGCGACTTGGCGAGGCCGAGGGGTTGAGCTCGAGGAGCGGAGTCGAAGTGGACCTGGAGCGGGAAGCGGGAGCGACGCGGAATGGACCTCTGCCAATAGCGGTACATCGCAACCAAATCCGCAAGCAACACAGCACAACGCTAGTACCCAACACGCCACATGCATGCATTGCTGCCCCACCTAACACACACACACACGGCTTTCGTTTCTTTTTAACACACACACACACACACACACACACACACACACACACACACACACACACACACACACACACACACACACACACACACACACGTACACACACACACGCGCGCAGGATGAGAACGCGCAGCTGCTGGCCGCACTGGCGGGCGCCGCCAGCCGCCTGGCGGAGCTGGTGTACCCGGCAGGTGCGCGTGTGGTTGGGTCGTGCAGGCTCGGGCGGAGGAGTTGGCAGTCGGGTTGCGTCGCGGATGCCGGCACGCGGGCGCGAGCATGACACGGGACGTGCGGGGCATGCGGGGCCGGATCACGAACACGGATTGTGCTCTAAAGCAGCACCGGGCTGTGTAACGCACACACACACACACACACACACACACACACACACACACACACACACACACGCATGGTGGGTATCGGTAAGTAACTCCGTCGCGTCATTGGGCGGGCTTTCGTTTCGTTTTTTAACACACACACGCACACACACACACACACATACACACACAAAGCCGGGCGTGTTCCTCTCCTTGCGCTCCCTCTCACGCTGGCACGCGTGACACCACTTGGCTCCCTGTGCAGGCACGCTGCCTGCGGGCCTGTCCGTCACCACCCGCCTGGAGGGCAGCTTCAGCCTCGAGAAGGCGCTGGCTACAGCCGCAGCTGCTGCTACAGCCCCGGCTGCAGCCCCGGCTGTCGCTGCTGCGGAGCCGGTGGTCAAGGAGGCGGCGGCGGCGGCGGTGCCGGCGGGGCCGCAGCCGCTGTGGCGGCGGCCGGCCGGGTTCCTGGGCTGGCTGATTGGGGTGGTGGCGTTCTGGGTGTACCAGGTGAGGGGTATTGGGGGAGCGAGGGCGGGTGAGGAGGGGTACGCGGGCCGGTGCGGGGTTCTGGGGGAGCGAGCGCCGGTGAGGGGCGTGGAGAGGGGCATGTCACATGTCACATGTGTGGGGCGGGTGCGGTTGGGGTGGGCAGGTCCTTGGCACGGAGGTTTGGACGCAGGGCCGGGACGTTCAAGTGCCTCCACTAAGTGCCCCATTAGTTTTTCCACCTAATGGGCATACCGGCGTACGGCACGCACGCGCAAACCGCAAAACATGCACCTGCAATCGCAGTAGCATGCGCGCATCAGTACCACTGTACCTATTCAATGTGCATGCGCGCGCGGTTCGTGCCCTTTCGACAGCACCATACGGTACCGCGCCTCCTGCGCCGCGCTTCTCATACCCTGACCCGCTCCCTCCCCTGCCCCCTCCCTCCCCTGCCCCCGGCCTCCTCCCGCCTTCAGGTGCTGGGCGCGCTGCTGCTGTACTACGCCGCCGCCATCCTGCGCGGCGCGCCGCCCGCCCTCAACCTGGAGTTCGGGCTGGGCTGCCTGGTGGTGTGCACGTTGCTGCCGCTGGCGAACCGCCTGCTTGTCGTGCCGCGGGCCGCGTAATGCGATTGTGGTTGTGATCGTGGAGTGGGTTGGCGCCCGGGTGGCACTGGCGGTGGGTGTGGGTTAGAGGCGAGACTGAGTTTTGTGTGATTTATCCCAACGACTGGGGCCCATGGGTGGTTGCAGAAGCTGGGGTGGCCGTGGACGTGCTCTCGCCAATAATCATGGACGGGCTTAGTGGAGGCGGTGGGGGCGGGGCTGGCGCGCGGGCGGGTCGTGTGAGCGGGCACCGACAGAGGAGGGCATGAGGGCCAGGAGCAGTGCAAAGCATGACCGTGCATCTGACAGTTGCTGGGCCGTGTTCGCTTGTGTGCGTGTGTGGTGGACATGCTTGGTACTGTTCTGGTGCGGGACCGTGATGAGCGTGTTCGAACAACTACAGAGGCAGGAAGGTTTGGGCAAGCAGCATAGCCGCATAGGGCGATAGGAGTTGGTAGTGCATGGACGCCCGTGTTTTGGGTAGCGCGACGCCATGAACTAAAGGAAGGCCACGAAAGGTGGCTCTAGCTCTTCATGACGCAAGCGCTGGTTCGGGACGTCGCAACTGATTGTTCGTGTGCGATTCTCATACTGTGCACCGCACACGTGAAGCTCGGAGTAGCGAGGGATGAAATGTTGTTGTCTGGAGATGATGACTTGCTGCTTGGGTATCAAGCAAAGGCAGTGACGGCGAGGCGAGGGGGTGCATGGGAGCACGAAGGGGAGGGAAGGGGACCGCGCGTGATTTGGGCGGGGTTAACTGCGCGCGTGCATCGACATGATTGAGCTTAAGCAACAGTGCTCCGCAGTAATCAATACACATTTGACACTCGTAACATTGACACCTTTCTACACACACAAGCCTGTCTAGTGACAATACTCGCGACCGGAAGGCCCAGCATGTCGACCGCCAAGGCCTACCGTCCCTGCAGCCTTAAGCATGCTCAGTTGCGAGCATGCAGTCGGCGAGGATCTGGCCTGAACGTTGTCTGCAGGGTAAGGCTGAGGTTCATGTCCAAATGGATTTGAGTCGCTTAAGGCTCCTGTGCGATGTCGCCACGATGTAACAGCACCCAACATCGCTGCCACAGGCGAGGCGCTCTTACGACGAAGATGATAGTGCAGGGCCGAAGGAGTACGTGCGCGAGGTAGGCCCGCGTCAAACCCTAATAGAGACCCTGTTCAGAACACTTGCATTGCACGGGGTCCGGCGCAGGAGCAAAAATATTGTGTACGTGATGTAGCAAAGTGCGCCCAAGTCTCTCCCCGTTCCCGCGCGTTGCTGATGGATGGCGCGGGACTGGCACGGACGCCTCGCGCGCTAGCATGCTGCGAGCCCTGAGCGACTTTACCCATGGGGTCGGGCGCATAACGTCATCACGCATCTAGTACTCGAGCCGAACTGGATAGCCCACGGCACCGCTGGCGGGGCCATCTGCCATCCGAGCCATGTCTGTTGCCGTGGTGACGCCCGCGCGACCGCAGGTCATCACGTTCTTCACATCAGAGGGAGTGGTCCAGATCCCGGGGCGGCGCGTTGCGAGGCCTGCAACCCAGGTAAGAGGCACCACACTGCCGAGGTCCGGCACCGGGCCCATTTCTGTTGTCGTAACGCAAGCACTCCTTCGAACGCCGTCGAACCCTCACAGCTCCGCAGCTCCCGTGCCGCCCGCCTCCACGACCCGATCCCCCTGTCATCGCGCCCGATTGCGCCCCCTCACACAAATACACACGCGCCTACGCCGCCCGCCTCGCACAGGCCAAGAAGCTGGTTGCGCCCATGCCCACATGGGAGGAGCAGTCGCTTTGCATCGGCGCCACGTTCAGGTGGGGTGCTGATCAGGTCGGGTGAAGGTGGGGTGCTGGTGGCGGCGTGCAAGCGGATTGCAAACTTGCGGGCTGCAGGGAGCGCTACGGTACTGCGCGGGCGTCCTGCGACCGTAGCGGGTGGTCCTGCGGGTGGTCTCACGCCCGCCCCGCCTGCCTAGTATCAGTGCATCTGCAAACACCTGGCCTTCCCACTGGGCTGGCGCTGCGGCTCGTGGCCTCTTAAGCGCTGCGAAGTGCCCACCCCGCATGCCGACAGCGCACGGGACACGGAGCCGGGGCTTGGCCGCTTAACCCTTCACACCTGACCCATGCCTTTGCCCCCACACCGCTGGCACCTGTACTTGCACCTGCCCCATAACAACCGCAACCTGCACTTGTGTGTGTCTCCGCTGCTGCTGCAGCGTGGCCGCCACGAACGGCATGGACGGCGGGCGGCGGGTGTCCATTGAGGGCTTCTGCCAGAGCGTGGACTTCCTGTTCGCCAGTGTGCAGGTGAGTATGCGTGTGCAGGTGCGTGAGAGGGCGCGGGTTGAGGGCGGCGAGGGGACCGGCGGCGGCAGGGTGACAGGCCGGCGGTGAAGCATGTCCTAACCAAGAGGGCAGGCGGCCGCTGGTAGGCCGCTGGTACAGCAGGTCCAATGGGCGGTTCGGTCGATGACCTGGCCACATGAGGTGATTTAGCGCTGTCCACAGTCTACACACGGACATGCCCAGCCATGACTCCGCTTGCCGCTTACTGAGTGACACGCCCCACACACACGGCATCAGGACGCGCTGGAGAGCGAGCTGGGCGGCGAGGTGCTGATGCAGGAGCGGCAGCTCAAGAGGTGCGCGGCAGCGGGTGGTGGGGCGGTGTGGTGTGGCGTGGTGTGTAGTGGTGTGTAGTGAGGTTGTGTATGTGTAGCTGGTTCAGAGGGTGTGTGCATGTGGGCGGCAGGGGCAGGAGAAGGGCTTTTTGCGGTCCTAGGGGTAAGTGGCATGAACGAAGGCGAGGTGGAAGTGGAGCGTACCGTATAGCCATGGCTGTCAGGAGGGGTTGCCGGAATGGTGTTGCATGCTGTGCTGTGCGGGGATGTACCGCTCTCCCTCACTGCACTCACTGACTGCCCTTACTTAGTGACACTCAGTGACACTCACTGGCACTCTTTCACACTCGCACCCTCATTCACGCAGCGGCCTGCACGAGGTCCTCAACATGACGGTGGCGGTGCCGCTGCTGTTCGGAGTGCCGCCGCAGCTGGACGTGCTCAAGTGAGTGAAGGCGGGGAGGGAGAGAGAGAGAGAGCGAGAGAGAGCGTGTGTGTGGGGTGGGGTGGGGGGGGGGCGTGGATGTGTGCGACCAGTGTGTGTGCGTGAGAGCGATTATGCCCAGCTCAAGCGGTTCATGCTGAATGCGGTTGACTCCTTTCTCACACGCCGCCTGTCCCCGCCCCCGGCCGGTCACCAACGTGCACACGCAGCGAGGCGATTCGCTCGGGAGGCGGCATCGTGGACCGAGTCCGTCACGTGTGGCTCATCCACCAGGCCTAACACCGCCACCGCTGCTGTGGCTGCCCGGCATGTATGTGAGCTCCCGGGCCGCGCCAGGCTGGGCAACAGCCACCGGTGCACCTGTGTGCTATCGACGCCTGGGACAGCTGGGCGGCAGCTGGGGGTGGCTGGGCGGTAGCTGGGGTGGCAGCTGGGGGTGGCTGGGCCGCCGCTGTGCTGGAGAAGCAGCACGTGGGGCTGCACGGAGCCTGCGGGCTACGGGTGGCGGGGAGGCTGGAAGGCAGTAAGGCGTGGTTGCGTGTGACGGCATGGTCGTTGAGCGGCCTCGCTCGACACGCGCGACATGCATGCCGGCTGCCTTGCTAGGCCGTCCTGCGGCGCGGTAAGACGCAACTTGTGTATCAACATCGAAAGCACGGGCATTGTGTGCTGGGCGTAAATGTGCATCATGCCTGGTCCCCCAGCGCGTGAATAGCGCTTCTGCTTGGCTGCCTTGTGCTCCTGTGCCATGCCGCATTTCATTACCATAAAACGCTTGCACGGCTGGTGACCCTTTCGAGTAGGACTGCGAGGCTGGGACCCCGCTCGGAGGGGGCCACTCGAGTGTATTTTTTTATCTGTATGCGGCTCCTTGAGTGCTGCCTCCCGCCTCTCTTTGTATTGGAGTCTTACTTGTACGCCCATGTGCCATGTGTAGCAGAGTGGCCTATTTCCCAACGCTGTGCCGCTGTGCCAGCCCTCGAGTGACGAGAAGAGTGTACGGATATCGGCGGCTGCCCTACGAGCGTATGCGTTTTTCATGTTGTCTGTGAAACCCAGATGTATGGTTGTGAAATCATTGCACCGTGAAGAGGTCAGGTTCGTTGCACTCTGTGCGTGCGGTTGGGGCGGCGAGGCCAAGGGGGCGGGGGGCAAACCTGCCCATGGCACGCCCTTCATCGGCGGATGTCTTCATATGTTGGTGGCTTCATATTTTGTTAGTTATGTGTTTGCTTTGATTAGTATACTCGCTGTGTGCTCGTGGCTGGTCACCCAGAAAGGGAAAACACCTGCCTCAGCACCAGCTTCAAAACGCACCTCGCATTATACATACTGTAAAGACGTACTTCATAATTTGGCTGACTTGAGCTCATACCAACGCTCACACAGCAAAGAGCGCGATGAATGCGCTTGTTGCATCCACTAGCTACGCGCTATGCCCAGCCAGTGGTACACGCGCATCCCAACAGCAATTTGTAGCTGTGACAAAGCCCTGTCGCCAACCGTGTGGCCCGGCACGGCGACTTCCGGTCCTGGTCGCAGCCCAATCGTCGGCTCCGCAGCCCTACGGCAACGGGCCAGGAAGCTTTGCATCCCAGGAGCAGCTCTACCGGCAAACAGCGGTACAATCAGTATGGTGAGACGTGGCCCCGCACTTTTGGCGCAGGGCTAACCAAGCTCAAGGGAGGGGTTCCGACCAGCACACCCACACCCACAAACTCTCACGGCTGGCCTTTACCCCTCCTTCTCATCTCCAACCCCACCGCGTCAACCCGCGCACCTGTGACATGCACAGGACCTCGCGACTGGGCGCCGCGCTCGGCCTCGCAGCGGAGCTGCTGCGAAAAGCCGCTAGCTTTGTTTATAGCTGCAAGGACGTGCTGCCAAACTTCACAGTGCTCAGTCCGCAGCAGGCGCTGCGCCGCATGATCCTCATCCTAGCGGCCAGCTTACTAATGGTGGTGCTGCTGACCACCATCGACAGCGGGCTGCTGTACGCGTACGTGCGCACCGCGCGGCGAGTGCTGTGCTGAGGGCGGTTCAAAGGGTGGGGAGGGGGGTCGAGTGGGTTGGGTGGTTCACCGCGATAGGGCTATGGAGTGATATGAGAGGCATGGAGCGTGATGAGATGTGTAAAGCGGTTGGGGCGCTGGGTGGAGCGTGTGGTTTGTGGGAGGTTGGGTTGCGGAGTGCGGCAAATGCTGCACTAAGCACGAGAGTGAAGCGGTCCCTTCGTTGCATCTTGACACCCGGATGGCACACGGTTCTTACTGCACTGGTCCATAGCCAGGCGACGGGCTGTGTTGTATTGCCGCGCTGCTGGGAGCCTTCGTGGCTTGGTGGCACCTAACCCTTCAAGTCCGCAGTTGCCAGACGCGACGCACATGTCATTCAGAAAGGGCAGGTGCTACTGACTCGGCGTTACGGTACGGTAGGCGGGTGTCAGGCACGCTGTGGTGTTCCCACGGTGCACGAGATTCTGAATGAGGAGTGCTTGGGACAAGGCCGGACACACGGCGAGCGGGCGGGGCTCCTGTGCCCCGTACGGGAACCCTACCGCGGATGGGGAGGCAGAGACACGGCACCGCTGATGGGCAGACAGGGACGCAAGTAGGCTAGCGCTGGGCTACCGATGCCCTCAAGTGCTGTATGGCCTGCAACCGGTTGTCTTGGTTATTGACGAGTGTTGCGGAACTAATGCGTACGTAGACCAGAGCGGAAGGCGGAGTGGGCTTGCAGGCGGCACGAGAGCAGGCAGTCAGTAGCGCAAGTTGCGAATTCACATGTTACCTCGTAACCGACGGTAAACGCTGTGGACGGTCGCGCCCATGGCTGGCTGACGGAAGGTGGCTGCTGTATTGGGATGGCTGGGCTGGACGACGCCGGCCGGGCTGGCGTTGGGACTACCAGAAAGGATGCGCCCGAAACCAACCTGGAGAACACCAGCGCCACCGGTGCCCAGCACGACATGTAAGGGAGGGAGGGAGGAAGGGACAGGAGGCGTGATGCACTGCAGCGTAGAAGCTATGGCGCTAGGCGCGAGGCAAGCAACGTCAACCCCAAAGCAACCGCGAGGACATGGTGCGCAAGCCGGGCTGCAGGCTGTGGCTGTTATGGCTGTGCGCTGCGCGGGGTGACTAAACGAAGAACACTAAGTACGGGGACGTGATGGATGCGGTTAAATAAATGAGCAAGGGCGCCGGGCGGCCGAGGAAGTAACGACAGCGCGATCGCTGCATGGCTCATCCCGGTCGCACTGCGGTCGGCATGGGCGCGTGCGGTGCATGCCGTG
>NC_057014.1:2084660-2087267 GCF_000002595.2 Chlamydomonas reinhardtii | reverse complement strand
CGGTGGCGTCATCTCCGAGGGCTGTGTATGGGTTGGGAGGCCGCCGCCGCGCACGCCCGCAACGAATACTCCTTTTGGGATGACGCGATGGCGACGCGCCGCCATGGGGGCGGCGGCACGTGACCAAGGCGGCCGCGGGGGCGGCGGCACGTAGCCAGGGCGGCCGTGGGGGCGGCGGCACGTAGCCAGGGCTGCCGCGGGGGCGGCGGCGCAGAACCAGGGCGGCCGCGGGGGCGGCGGCGCAGCGCCAGGGCGGCCGCGGGGGCGGCGGAATGTAGCCGATGCGGCCGCGGGGGCGGCGGCACGTCGTCGCCAAGGCGGCCGCGGGGGCGGCGGCACATGAACCAAAAACCAAGTAGACAGAACCCAGGAGTAAACCAAGTAATCACCAATAACGTAGCCGATGCGGCCGCGGGGGCGGCGTAGATGACCCCGCGGGTTGTCGCAGAGGGCGGCATGTCCGCCGGGGGCGAAGCGTGCGCGGGCGGCGATGGAGCGCGATGACCTGCTCCGCGATGCCGGATGCCTCGGTGACCCCCACGCGGCGCCGTTTGCTGTTAGCCATGCTGATGCCCGGATAGACACAAGTAGGTAAAAGGATCAGGCTGACTGACACCCAGAGCACTACATGGAAGGCGGAACGGCGAGCGCGGACGAAACGAGTGTGTGTTGTCGTCTAAGGCAGTAGGATGCAGGCTGCAATTGCTGTCTGATCGAGAACGGATAAGTGGACGTTAAAAATAGCGCGCAGCCATGTAGTGAACCAGTAGAAGAAGTTGCCGAGGAAGTGGCGATGCGGGCGCATGCGCTACCGCGTGAATGGTGGCTGCACCCGCAAGCGGGAGGCTCGCCCTTGCCAAACACTTGAAGACGGGACCTCAAGTAGGTCCCTGCCACTGGGCAACAGATACCAGCGTGAACTTGCCGGGGCCCAGGGGCGATTATCCCTGTACTGTCCTGTTATTGACGAGTGTTGCGGAACTAATGCGTACGTAGACCAGAGCGGAAGGCGGAGTGGGCTTGCAGGCGGCACGAGAGCAGGCAGTCAGTAGCGCAAGTTGCGAATTCACATGTTACCTCGTAACCGACGGTAAACGCTGTGGACGGTCGCGCCCATGGCTGGCTGACGGAAGGTGGCTGCTGTATTGGGATGGCTGGGCTGGACGACGCCGGCCGGGCTGGCGTTGGGACTACCAGAAAGGATGCGCCCGAAACCAACCTGGAGAACACCAGCGCCACCGGTGCCCAGCACGACATGTAAGGGAGGGAGGGAGGAAGGGACAGGAGGCGTGATGCACTGCAGCGTAGAAGCTATGGCGCTAGGCGCGAGGCAAGCAACGTCAACCCCAAAGCAACCGCGAGGACATGGTGCGCAAGCCGGGCTGCAGGCTGTGGCTGTTATGGCTGTGCGCTGCGCGGGGTGACTAAACGAAGAACACTAAGTACGGGGACGTGATGGATGCGGTTAAATAAATGAGCAAGGGCGCCGGGCGGCCGAGGAAGTAACGACAGCGCGATCGCTGCATGGCTCATCCCGGTCGCACTGCGGTCGGCATGGGCGCGTGCGGTGCATGCCGTGCGACACCAGGAAGCCACAAGCAGCCAACGCAAACGAATCCTCCGCAGGGGCGGCAAAGGACGCAAGCATACGCAGACACGGAGGCAAGGGGTGCAGACAGCAATCAATTGACGGATGCGGACCGCATTGCGGTTCCCCACACCCGTCAGGAAACCGGCAGCCGCACGGGGCGGCGGCTGCCGGCCGGGTGGGGGCAGGCGCGTTGGTGGGGCGTGCATGCGCGGGCTAGGGGCACTGCAAGCAAGGCACACGGAACTCGACACACTGAAGCCCCTGGATCGGCCGGTATCGCCGGTGGCGTCATCTCCAGAGGGCTGTGTATGGGTTGGGAGGCCGCCGCCGCGCACGCCCGCAACGAATACTCCTTTTGGGATGACGCGATGGCGACGCGCCGCCATGGGGGCGGCGGCACGTGACCAAGGCGGCCGCGGGGGCGGCGGCACGTAGCCAGGGCGGCCGTGGGGGCGGCGGCACGTAGCCAGGGCTGCCGCGGGGGCGGCGGCGCAGAACCAGGGCGGCCGCGGGGGCGGCGGCGCAGCGCCAGGGCGGCCGCGGGGGCGGCGGAATGTAGCCGATGCGGCCGCGGGGGCGGCGGCACGTCGTCGCCAAGGCGGCCGCGGGGGCGGCGGCACATGAACCAAAAACCAAGTAGACAGAACCCAGGAGTAAACCAAGTAATCACCAATAACGTAGCCGATGCGGCCGCGGGGGCGGCGTAGATGACCCCGCGGGTTGTCGCAGAGGGCGGCATGTCCGCCGGGGGCGAAGCGTGCGCGGGCGGCGATGGAGCGCGATGACCTGCTCCGCGATGCCGGATGCCTCGGTGACCCCCACGCGGCGCCGTTTGCTGTTAGCCATGCTGATGCCCGGATAGACACAAGTAGGTAAAAGGATCAGGCTGACTGACACCCAGAGCACTACATGGAAGGCGGAACGGCGAGCGCGGACGAAACGAGTGTGTGTTGTCGTCTAAGGCAGTAGGATGCAGGCTGCAATTGCTGTCTGATCGAGAACGGATAAGTGGACGG
>NC_057014.1:2032216-2084274 GCF_000002595.2 Chlamydomonas reinhardtii | reverse complement strand
AGGGGCGGCAAGGACGCAAGCATACGCAGACACGGAGGCAAGGGGTGCAGACAGCAATCAATTGACGGATGCGGACCGCATTGCGGTTCCCCACACCCGTCAGGAAACCGGCAGCCGCACGGGGCGGCGGCTGCCGGCCGGGTGGGGGCAGGCGCGTTGGTGGGGCGTGCATGCGCGGGCTAGGGGCACTGCAAGCAAGGCACACGGAACTCGACACACTGAAGCCCCTGGATCGGCCGGTATCGCCGGTGGCGTCATCTCCAGAGGGCTGTGTATGGGTTGGGAGGCCGCCGCCGCGCACGCCCGCAACGAATACTCCTTTTGGGATGACGCGATGGCGACGCGCCGCCATGGGGGCGGCGGCACGTGACCAAGGCGGCCGCGGGGGCGGCGGCACGTAGCCAGGGCGGCCGTGGGGGCGGCGGCACGTAGCCAGGGCTGCCGCGGGGGCGGCGGCGCAGAACCAGGGCGGCCGCGGGGGCGGCGGCGCAGCGCCAGGGCGGCCGCGGGGGCGGCGGAATGTAGCCGATGCGGCCGCGGGGGCGGCGGCACGTCGTCGCCAAGGCGGCCGCGGGGGCGGCGGCACATGAACCAAAAACCAAGTAGACAGAACCCAGGAGTAAACCAAGTAATCACCAATAACGTAGCCGATGCGGCCGCGGGGGCGGCGTAGATGACCCCGCGGGTTGTCGCAGAGGGCGGCATGTCCGCCGGGGGCGAAGCGTGCGCGGGCGGCGATGGAGCGCGATGACCTGCTCCGCGATGCCGGATGCCTCGGTGACCCCCACGCGGCGCCGTTTGCTGTTAGCCATGCTGATGCCCGGATAGACACAAGTAGGTAAAAGGATCAGGCTGACTGACACCCAGAGCACTACATGGAAGGCGGAACGGCGAGCGCGGACGAAACGAGTGTGTGTTGTCGTCTAAGGCAGTAGGATGCAAGCGCTACCGCGTGAATGGTGGCTGCACCCGCAAGCGGGAGGCTCGCCCTTGCCCTTGGTTATCTGGCGTGCAGTGAGTCAGTTGGCATGGGCTCGGCAGGATGACAGGTGCCTTGCCATCTGTGCGAGGAATAATACGAACGCTGTATGCACCGGACTTGGCTGCTGGAGGCTGCGGTCGTAGCTAGAAGGCAGCGGGAGAGCGCGGTGTCACAGTCTCACAGAGCTGAGAGCGCAAGTGGATTATGCACGGTGCCCGGAACGCAGGTGGTGCCGTGCTGGCGTCCCGGTGGCGCAATGCGGCGCCCTGGACTGTTGGCGAACAAGTAACAACGGGCTTTACTGGCGCATCACTCGGGGCCCCCAGCAACACCCCAAGGCCCAAGCGTGGGATTTGGCGGCCGCTAGACCAGGGCAGCGCCCTGTTTGCAACTTCCGTGCAAGCCGTCATGAATTCCTTTGTCCCGCAATATTCGGTCACAAGCCCCGCAATGCAAATATGCAATGTTGCACTTGCTTTCAGCCAGTACCGCTCACACACGTACGCCGCACAGTCATTCCAGCAACCACTTGAGCAATCAAAGGTAGACCACAAAATCTGTCTAGGACCACGCCTCTCCAGGTAACGTCCTATCCCCAGCCGCAGTGCTCTCCGCCAGGTCCCGTTGTGCTAGACAGCACGACCATACAATCCTCATCCTATAGCTCCATGAATATTGGACTCAGCTAACATCCTACCGCTTTCGTGTCGATCTGCAAACCTCTAGAGCTGAGCCCGGGCCTCAGCCTCTGGACTCTCCCGCCTACTTCGCCTAAGTGCTAATGACCCCTGCGTGCCTTCTGGCTGACTGTCCCTGGCAAGCACACGCTTATTCCGTGCGCTGTACACTTCGCACGGTTGACTCAAGGACGAATCATACACTCAGCAGTACCCTCGCGCAACTACGTGAAACACGCTGACATTTCGCAGCCAGACCGTACCAGCACTATGATAGACCGACCCTGCCACAAACGACGCGGCCTCTCGCATCCGCTATCACATTTCCGCGGCAGAGCCCGCATCCCAGATGGACACAACAAAACACTTACATGCTCGCCGCCGCGGGCACCAGATGCGGGCGCTGCTGCTCCCCAGCTGCTGCTCGCCTCGCCCCGCCGCCTCAGCCGCAGCACTGACGCCGAACAACCGCCTGCTGCCCAGGGCGATCGGATCTGCGTCCGCACCCACCCGAGCGCCTCGCTCTCAGAGCTATCCTCACACCCGCACGACCGCTAATCCGCACGTCCGCCTAGGAGCGGTAGTTGACGCGAAGCCCGGTGCGGTGATGAGGCTTGTCCAGCTCGTCACGCGCAAAGCCCTTAGGCTTCTGGCCCGGCTGCGGCATAAGGCCGCTGTCGCCCAGGGGGCGCAGAGTCTGGGTGCGGGTGGGGTTCTCCGCCGTCGCCAGCGCCGCCGGCTGCGTGGCCGCCTGTGAAGTGGTTGCAATGGGTTGTGTGCGTCCGTGTGGGATTGGTGGCGCGAGGAGCAGCAGCAGCGGGCCCTTTGGTGGTGACGGCAAAGTCGCGGCCGCCGGCATAAATACTGGTGAGTGCAGCACATCGCCTGGCCTTTGTGGAGCGGTGGCAGCCCTGCTGGGCCTGCCAGGAAGCCCCGCCCACCTGCCCCCCCAACCAAGCGCGGCGGCATCTTACCATCTTGGTTGTGAGGTAGGCGTCCGTGGCGCCCTGGGTGCCCCACTCCTGCTGCTTGCGCGCGGTGAGGCTCAGCGTGGACGGACCCCCTGTGGAGTGAGGCACGAAGTAGTCGACCTGCGGGTATGCGTGAGAGTTCCATGGGTGTGGGTGTGTTTACAAGGACTGCGTGGGCACTGCGCACGCAGCTATGGAGCAACGAAAGGTTCCGCCTATGCTTCTAAGTCGTGTGTTTTGGCAACGGCAGCTGGCACGCCTGCCCACCAGACACCCGCAACCATGCTTCGAACGACCTGCCACCATTGCCGCACTCTGCTCGGCTGGAGCGCTTCAGGGGCCATCGACAGTCCCTCACCTGCTTGCGGCCGTGCCACAGGTAGGACTGCACGCGCCGGTCGGTGCCGTCCGCGCGCCCGTACGTGAGCTGATAGGTGGTGCCTGCAGCGCGGGGGGGGGGGGTTCACATTCATAATTATGTAAGGGCGGGGCGCAGGACATAATTGCAGCCGGTCGGACCCTGCACGGGGACCAGGTCACCAGACACGGCCCCTACATTGCAGGCTCTTCGTTGCTAGGCAACATCAGGCACAGCTTCATGCCGTGTCCAGGCCCGCCAGCCTACAAGTCAGGCCGCCGATGCCGCCCTGTTACGCCCAGTGTTCAGGCGCTGTCAAGGGCCACGCCCAACGACAGTCACCCCTCTGCTCCACGTTTCCATGCAGCCCCCGAGCTCCCGCCCGCCCCCGCCACTCCCCCTCATGTCCTCGTTGATTCTCACCTAGGCATTGCACGGGTGGCTCATCGAAGCGGCCGTGCCGAGTGAGCAGCTCGCCCTTCACCCCCGGCTGGTTCAGATCGTGGCGCGTGGATGCTTCGACAAGGTACTCGCCCGTCTTGCCCTGCAGCATAGGTTGGCGAATGGTGATGTTGATGACCGAATGCACAATGCGTGAAGCGAGGCAGGCAGGTCAGCACTTGATGTGTGCAGAAGCGGAAGCATGTGCCGCCGCAATCACCAGTGTTCAGGAACTCGCTGAAATTTCGCAGGAGCAGGACGCTGGCCCTCTTATGTAGGCGCGTTGGTTTGGGTGAACGGCGTGGTGTGGGATGCGGGCGGCACGCCAGGGCTAGCTAGGGGGCGCACCTCAGCTGTGTAGCTCCGCTTTTGTGTCGTGGTGGGAATGCCGGTCTGCGCTCCCGGCCCCGTGTGGGAGAGGATGGTCTCCCCCATCCTGCCCGTTGTCTTCGCCGCATTCTCGACGAAGTTCCCAATGAGCACGCCGGACCTGATTCATGGGAATGCGAATGAACGTCAGGCGCGTCTTGCAAAGCGGCCGCATGAGCGCTTTTGGTGTCACGGTAGTTAGCCACGAGTCCACGGCCGCTCTAGGTCTACTAGGCCCCGGGTACTCCAACTGGCCAGCACCGGACGTGACTCCCCCTAAAAAGGCTCTGGGTGAATCCAAAGGCTCGGTCTCCCGTCAGGGGTTGTCAGCACGAGGATCACACTGCCTAAATAACGAAACTGCGACTACCGAGACTGCGACACGCATCACCACACGCGAGATTCCAAGGGAAACACCAAGGGCCCCCACTACTGCCGGCAGCCGGTTGCGTGCGATAGCCCTCAGACACATTCATACTCTACATCTTTGGATTTGTGAGTGGGATACTGCATCATACATAGTTATATTGCCCGTGCCGCGGTGTGCTCACAGGTGGGGTCACCTCGAAGAATCACATGCGACGCCACTTCCACTGGGCTTCGGCTTTGGCATCCCCAGACACCATTGTCGCTAAAGGACGTGTACATTTACTTAATACTAAGAGCCCCGCGCGCAGAATGGCACCGCTCGAGTCACTATTCCAACATCCCTGTACTTACCCCCAAAGTGACCCACCTGTATTCATTCACCGTGCCAGAGTGCCCCACGCCTCCACTGCCACAATTGCGGCTCCAGCGGTCGCCCTGCATTGTTATGCCTTCGCGTCTGGGGAACAAAGTCGTTTCTTTATTTCCGTAGTAGCGCGCTTCGTCGTCCTTGAAAATGATAAATTTGGAGGATAGTTGGTCGCTCGTTGATATGGTGGTGGTATGGCAGTGCTTCAAGGACTCCATTCAGGGGCCCATGCAGGGTCTCAAGACTCTTGGCAAAACCTGTCCCTCGCCACCTTCCCCCAGCAAAATTTAGGTAGTTTCGGCTAGTTCCGCTTTGCCAGGACAACTTTTCAAAGATGGTTATGCGTCTGTCTGAGGCCCTGTACCAGGTGCGCGACCTACTCGTTGGAAAGTCAGCTTTAGGGCCCCCCACTGACGCTGTGACATGTGCTTATGTAGACCTTCTTCAAGCGGTCAACCGTGTACATCCCCATGCTGCTGGTGGGGGCCTACTTCTCGAACGAGGTACGCGAACGCGACTCTGCACCCGGCCCACCTTCGCCCGCTAAGCAAGCACCTGAACGCGCAGGCCATCGACTACGCTGTCGATAAGATGTGGACCACCCGCAACAAGGGGGTGAGTTCTGCAAGGGCACGTTGCCGGAGTTCCGGCTGCGCTGATTGCTCAAGTTCTGGACACGTTGCCAACATGTATGCAATCGGATGCCGCAGAAACTCTTCTCTGACATTATTGCGGAGCGGACGTAAGCGGCAGCTGGAGAAGCGGAAGCGATGCGGCATGCTGGAGGAGGGAGAACCGCTGTGCCCCGGCGGATGCGCATGGCATCTCTGGTGGCACGGCCTAGGCAGACATATGAAGCTTATCTGTAGAGAACTGGAGGTGTCGTGGGGTGTGTGATGGAGAGGACGTAGGTTATAAACGTTGGTGGTGACACGGTTTGACACGGCGTGTGTATGTCTGTTCGGGAAATCTGGGCTGATTTTGACTGCAGTGGCGATTGAAGCGTTCTTGAACGGGTTACATGCTGTAACCTGTCATGTTCATTCAGTCTCAGGCGCCGAGTGGGGGTGGGTGAGTCGAGGCAGCGTCTAGACATGCCGACGCAGAGCAACTGCAGATGCCTGCACACGCTCTAGCCAAGAAAGGGACGGGCCGCAGCAGAGCCACCGACAAGTGAATGCTAGGCAGAGGCGTTGTCCTCAGGGTTTAATGAGCTCGGGCGTTGTGCCCCGTGAGTGCCTAATGAGCGGGGCCTGCGGAAATCTTCTTTCGCACTCCTCAGGCCAAGCCCGTCCGCTATGCGCAGCGCACAACATGCGCATTAAATTTGCAACCTTCACGCACAACCTGTACCGTACCAATATGTACAACATCCTTCCTACAGTGTCAGAACTCTACCTTGAGATGCACCAGCCTGTGCCGCACGTACCGCCTTGGCCTGGAAGGGCCTGAACCTCTACGCACGCTAGGGCGCACGGCGCACACCACGCCACCAACATGCGCAGCTTTCCGCCAACCAGCGAATGCACTCACACCGCCATAACGCCATTGCCACATGCACCTGACCCCCCACAAGCGTGCCAACGTGCCGTGCCAGGCACGGCGGCGCCTCAACAGAAGCAGCAAGGCAGGGACGCCGAAGACGTCACTATGGACGAAGGTCTGAGGGCCACCTACGCCGCCGCCTTCTTCTTGGCGCCCTTCTTCTTTGCCTCCATCTTGACGTTGGCCAGGTTGTAGGAGGGTGCGGGGAAGTTCTCCATGGCAATGAAGGGCGGCGGCTTCTTGGCCTGTGGGGGCAGCGGCGGGGGCAAGGGGCGGAGGTTGCTTTCACCACTCCGATGACAGTTGTGGATGGGGGAGGCAGAGGCAGGTGTAGACTGCAGCAGGAGGGAGTGCCACGTGCGTGGCATGGTTGTTGAAGTGCATGTGATGGGGTGCACAATATGGGGTAGGAGACTGGGGGATGCTACAGCCTACAGCCCCCTGCCTCCTCCGACCACATCATAGGTCGCATTGCCACGGCCCCTCAGGCGTCAGCAAGCAACCCCCGGCCGCAGCCCCTGCTGCACGCACCTTGGGTTTTGCCTTTTTGGGGTCCGCGCTCTTGGCCTTGTCCGCCGCCTTCTTGGCAGCTTCCTTGGCCTTCTTCCTCGCCACGATGTCGTCAGCGCTCACCTTCTCGCACCAGGCCGGCAGCGCCGCCACGGGCGCGGGGGGGCGCATGGTGATGGCCTGCGGTGTTGTGCGTGGGAGCTTGGGGTTTGGTGTTGCGGCGTGTGGTTTGGGGCTGCGGCTTGTGGTTGGCAGTCACGGTGGTGGGTGATGACGGTACAGAGCTGCGGTTTGCGGACAGCTCTTACTGCAACCCGTTCTTCGTTGCCCGGGTGTTCACTGCTCCGTTACTCGTCCCGGGATCTGCAGCCCTCCTCACGTTCTGTAGGAAGGTGGTGAGCCTGTCCGCCTTGGCGATGGATGTGACGCCCACGTGTGCGTACATGGGCGGCGCGCTGGTAGGCCGCAGCCGCGACGTGTTGAGCGCAAAGCCCTGCAGGAGCGGAGTGGAGTTGGGGTTGCGGGCGGTGGGTGGGTTTCTTCAGGCTTTGAGAACCCAGGACTCCAGGAGGGATTTCCTTGTACGCGGCAAGCGTTGTATTAGAACGCAAGGCCAGCTCACTCCCTCCATTCAAACCCTCCGTCAAACCCAGCAGCAGCCGCATTGCCCCAGTGCCGCAGTGCCTGATCCCACCTGCTTAAGAGCCTTGTTGAGGTTGCGCAGCGCCACCACCGCCTCCGGCACCTCGGGCACCCCAGTTGCTGCCCGCACCAGCGCGTAGGCGGAGCGGAACTCGGCAACGGCCTCAGCTCGGTTGCCAAGCAGCTGCATTGTGTCAACAGAAGCCACACGGATCAGAGAATTAAGATCCATGCCAGACGGCGGCCTGGGCAGCTGGCTAAGACCCAAGCAGGGTCCAGCACTCCAGCAGGTGTCGACAAGACGGGCGCTATGCCGCTGCTTGTGTCCTCTCTGCCCGCGAGTCTGGCCGCTTGTCGTGGCAAACCAGGGCAACCCCAAAGGGCACCTTTCACACTGCCACCACTGCCACAGCACCGCACACGGCGCACGCCGCACTCACCGAGTGACACACGCCCTTGTTGTTGCGGCAGGCGGCGGCGTTACGGCGCGCGGTGACGTCCAACGAGCCGCGCGACACCAGGTCCGCCAGCTCGCGGGCGCTCTCGAACTTCTCGATCGCCTCCTCATACTGCGGGAGGAGTTTGCGGCGGCGGAGGATGTGCGGATTGTTGAAGTGACGAATGGAGACAAACAAAGCAAACGGTGCCTGACAGATACAGCCATGTATTAGAGCCCCACAGACTTCATGGCTGACGTTGTCGCCCGTCGCCAGGTTTTGCCAAGCCCAGCAAGCACCTCCGCTGCCAGTGATTCTACATCACGCAAATCAAACATGACCTGACATATACAGGCTCGCACGCACGCACCTGCTGCTCATAGTAGCCAAGCAACCCGAAGCAGAGGTGGATGCAGTAGTGGTAGGGGTGCTCCAGGCCCAGCACGTTGGGGTTGAACAGGCTCCTGTGACGTAGGCGTGTGGAGGTCGTGGCAGCGATGGCGGCGCAGACGTCAGAGTAAGGACAGGGCAGGGAAGGGCATCCGCGTGAGTGCTCGGCTGCGGTTAGACACCGCCAGCCAACGAGCCCAAACACCCTCGCTCACTACCACACAATTGCTCTGCATATGCACAATCCTTTGCTCGAACAGGATCGTCCAGACCCGCCCGCGCCTCGCACCCCAAGCCCGCTCACGCCACTCACTCAGCGGCCTGCAGACTGCGCCGTGCGTTCTTGTGCCGCCCCTCCAACATTAGACAGCAGCCGTGCAGCAGCAGCAACCAGATTCGGCCCTCCAGCGGGATCTCGCCGCGTGCGCCGCCCTGCCCGTCATCCGGCCCGCCGCCGGATCCCTGCGCCAGCGGCGGCGGTTGACTCCGACCGCCGCGCTGAATGACACGCGACAGCGCGGCGGCGGCGCACGCCGTCTCCCAGTCCCGCTGCAGGTCGCGCAGCGCCAGAGCCACCCGTGTCATCTCGCCGTCGCGGTACAACACCTGCCCGTGTTGGTACCGGTGTTCGCGTCCAATATCCTTGCCGAAATGCCAAAACGCCGAGTCAGTAAGACACAACCGACAGCACCTGATACATTCATTCACACACTTGACACTTCTGAGCGCTCGGGCAAAAAGGCTCCGTCATGCGCATGTCGCCATGGGTGGCGTGTGCAACGGGCAACCAGCAGACACATTACGAACACGTGTACTGCCGCTGCACCACTACCGCCTGTGCACGCACGCACCTGGATGCCGCTGATGCGAGCCGAAATGGCCGGAAACGCACAGGGCGGCGGCGGCAGCGCCTCGCGCAACAACACCGGCGGGTCCTTCATCGCCATCAGGCCCAACAAGCTGCCTCCCCCGTACCCTCCACCACCGCCTGCTCCTCGCCCCGATGTCGACGGCCCCGCACCGTCGTCACCGGCGCCAGCACCGCCACCGCCGCCGCCGCGTCCGAGCGCACCGAGGCGGCTGGCGCTGGCGGGGCGGCCGCGAGGAGACAAGCCCATGCCGACGCCGCCGGGGCCGTCGGGGCCGGGACCTGCCATGCTAGCGCTGCTGTCTTGCCGGCCCAGCATGCCGGGGTGCTGCACGCAGGAAGAATACATCGGTTTTGGCAACCAGGTACATGCGGCAATACGCACGGATAATACGGTGCTAGCGAGTTTGGTATTGGTGATGCGTGGCACTTGGCAGTTTGGCCCCATGTATACAGTACGGTAGTAGGGAGTCGATGGGAAGGCAGACGGCAAGCGCGCGAGGTCCGACAGATAGCACTGTTTGCAATAAAAACAGTATGCTGCACACACAGCACAGCAAACCGTCGTGTTGCTGCATCGCATACACTGTCTTTGCGCAACGTTTTCCTTGTGCTCTTTAAAACAGCACCGCAGCGTACGGCGTACGGCGCAGGTGGAAGCTACGTAAGGGGGCGTACGGGGGCGAGACACGCACCTGTCGGAACGACACGCCACGCGCCATCGGCGTCGGCCCCGAACTCCCCCCGCCGCCACCTCCGGCCCCCGTGGCCGACATCGGCTCGCCGCCGATTGCCATGGCGCTCGCAAAGTCCAGCGGTGTGGCGCTGGTGTCGCCCCGCCGGAGCGTGCGGCTGGTATGCAACAGACCCGTGCCGCCGCCGCTGCCACCCAGGCGCGGCCCTGCTGTTGAGGGACGGTACCTGCAACAGCACGCACGTGTCCGCTCTCAATGTTTGATGGAGGTTGTGTGATGGCGCTTGCCTGCCATGGCCTCATGGGGTGGGGTGGGCCGTGTGGATGCCAAAAACACGAACCCGTGGCAGGTTCCCTCTGCAGCACCCTCTGGCCCTTTTCTCCCCGCCCCTGCTCCCCGCCCCTGCTCCCCAACCCTGCCCCGTGCCAGGCGCCTTGGCGAGGCTAGGACCCACTTGACAGGGTCGCGCTGGTTGTCTGTGTCCGCTGACAGCATGTCCTCCACCTTGGCCAGCCGCGGCCGCAGCGTCCTGGCGGCGTGCAATGGCGTTTGTTGGGTTGCGTTCAGCCAGACAGCCACGCGGGACGGCAAAACGGTACATGTGTGGCCGCTGGTTCGGTAGCGCTTTCCCAGCCAGACAGGTTGCATAGTAGAGTCCACTTCTGTGCTACCAGAGCAGCAATAGCCCCCCCTCCCGAGCAAACACCGGTACGCAAGCACCTACACGCCCTCAACAGCACGTTGCCTCCCTCACCTGCACAGCCGCAGCACGCCCTCAAAGCCCAGCACGCCCGCCTTCTGGGCGTTGGCGTTGAACAAGATGGGCAGGTCACCCAACCCCAACCCGCCCACTCCCACGCCGTAGTGGCACTCCGCCAGCAGCCGTGTGAGCTGCCGAAGGTCGATACTGCACATGCGGAGTCCAAGGGAACATTGCAGGGGCCGTTTGAATGGGTTTTAGAGATGGCTGGCGGAGGGTAAGCCTGGGTGTCCCGCACAAGCATACGAGCCCTGACGAGCCAAGCGGAGCGGCCGCGGCACCCTCTCCTGAGCGTCGCTTACCCGAAGTCAGCTATTTCGGTCCGGAACGCGGCATATTTCTTGAACTGCGCGTAAGTTGGCAGCCCGAGAGAGTCCTCCTCCTGTGCCGCTGTGCCCGCGAAAGCCGTTGTTAATATAGAGCTGTTCATATTAAGCGACCTGTATTGAAGTACTTATGGATGTACTTCAAACATCCATAGTCTGCTTCCAGCCCAAGGGCCAAACTGGGTGTGACGAAGCGCGTCAGTAAACGGGGAAGTTCATTAATATTATAGTTGTTCTGGGTGTCAGCATATTACTTGTGAAAACACTTTGCTAGTTCCTCAGAGTTTGGTCGCGATGAGTACCCACAATCGCTCTCCTCTGTCCTGCAGTGAATTCATTCGCTGTCAGCTGCTTCAGAACTCAAGTATGCGCAGTATTGCAACAGAATAGACATTTGGGCATAACGATACAGAAAGCAGACAAGTCAGAACTGAAGTCAGAACACGGGTGCCGTTTGGACGCGAGCGGCTGGTCAGCGTTATTTGTCTTGGCACTATCAGTTGCTTGAAGTCATAGGACACTCGCTCTAAGGACTTCGGCAGCAGTTTCGCTGCGCCCGGGAGCATCCCCTAACGGCCTTTCGCCCTCGCGAGCGCCCGGACTTCCAGGATGGGCAAAATGGACCCAACCCAGATGGACAGGTGGTGGAAGTCTCGGGTGAGATGGTGTCTGTTACGCACCCAGACTGCGGCACCTTACGCGGCACGGCGAAGTGCCCCGTGTGAGCCCCAAGTGCCCCAGCCCTCCTGCGTCCTGCTCCGCCAACCGTTCTTTCCTTGCTGCCAGCATCACCGGCCGATGCCCCAAACCAAACCGCCGCTGACATGCTTCGACGCTCTGCGTCCCACAGATCCAAAAGGAGGAGCTGCAGTATGGCGTGAGCAACAGCAATGACGGCACCAACAAGCCCTCGCCGCGGAATGAGAAGGCCGTTCTGAACACCATGGGCACAGCCCAGGTTGTAAGCGCGGCAGAGCACCACCTGGCAGGCGCTGGAGCGCTGGTCCGGCAACAAGGTAGGAGCGGGGCCTCGCTCGAATGGCAGCCAGTGAGGGCACAGCTGGACAAGGCTTTGCGGAGCAAGGTGGCTTGGGGGCAGCAACGCCGTGTTTGTGCCGCCGCGCCATCACTCAGTGGGTGCATCAACATGAACCCTGGCTGCTGAGACGTCCTCGTCACTTATAGGCATTACCATGCCCCGCTATGTGCGCTGTTTGCAGGCTCGCCTCGGGATGCGGAGCCGCCTAAGAAGCCTGTCAGTGTGGCTGGCTCAGCAGCGCGGGGCGGCAGGGCGGGCTCTGTCGCGAGCCACGCCAGGAGCGGGGCCAACACGGAGACGGCAACCACGGTGAGCGGGAGCGACCGGGCCCTTGTGCACGGCTGCAACACGCTGGCAGCTAGGGTGGCGCCACGGCAGGGCAGCGTGTCAATGCATGTGCACATCCATGAGTGCTCCAGCAGAATAGGATGCGCCGTTAGAAGCCTGGGCCATTTCCATCGTTTCCCTTGATGCTACCATATACGGTACACAGCTCATCGCCAACCCTCGCCTTTGTGCTTTTCCCAACGCACCACACACACGACCACAGCTGATGCGGCGGCTGGAGGGCCTGGAGGACGCGCTGGCTGAGGAGCGCATGCGGCGGCTGGCGGCGGAGGAGGAGATGCGGCAGCTGGTCGCGCTGGCCAGCACGCGCAAGATGTCGTAGAACTGTCTGTCTACTGTCTAGTCTTAAACCGCATTGTTGACACGTCACACCGTACGGTGGTGCTCTAGTAGTGGATGGCGGCCCGGGGCTGCAGGCCCCCCCGGGCTCGTTGTGATGGGAGCACGGCGTTTGTGAGCAACAAGGAGTATCCTTTGCGTGCGCGCGCGTGTGTGTGATAGGTGCGGCAGGCTGCGTACCGTATGTGTGAGTGTGGGCGCAGCGTACAGTATTGGAGGCAGCTGCTTGCGAGCGCATGGGAAGGGGTGGGTGGGGATGGATGCACACTTACTTTCCGAGACTGATGAACAAAGATTACTGGGACTAGACGTGCGTTGGGACAGCAGCTGACTTGCGCCTGCGCTAGTAGGGCAAAGGAGGATGCCATGCCCCCAGGCCTAAACGTCAGGCCTGGGCAGGGGAGGGCCTCCCGCCGCAGAGGCCGGGGACTGTCCACAGGCCGGCGGAGCCCGAGACTTATATGGTCCCGGGAGCACATCACCGCTACAAATAGACAAGCCGTTGATTGTTGTGACTTGCTCATGACTGTCGTGGGACATGACTGTGGTACACGGTGTGCATTTAGATGCACATGACCAATTGACCATAACCCTGTTGAACACCTGGTGCGGTATTGTAACGTATGTGGTTGCCGTGCGCCATACGTGGTAGGCAAGCAAGGATGCAGGTCATTTGAGCACGCGGGGTGCTGCCGGCTCGAGACCACATGCCGCGGTGCCGGTCTTTGTTGGGGCGTGTGCGTAGGCTTTTGTGTTTACCATTTGACTAAATGTCTTAAAGCACGCGACTTGGTGGCAAAGGGAACCTTAAGATGCACGCAATGATTGGCAGTGCAGTGTGGCGTGCAGGGGCAAAGGGAGGGAGGGAGGAGCCAAGGCGCGTTTGTCCTGATGCATCATGGGTCAAGCGGCCTGCTGCTTCATTTTTGCAGTTGTACCACGCACACTCTCTGGACCTTTTTGTGACGTTATGATTGGGCAGTCCAGGCAGTCGCAACTCGCCCGGCGTGGCAGTCGCTGGCCCGCACCGCAGCCGGCACCTGACGGCCAGCAGGCACAGCCCGCCAGAGGAGAGGCAGCCCGCCGTGGCGCCAGCCCCCCGGCCCCCCGTTGCCTCCATGTCGCCCTGACCACTGCCCCCGGTAGCCATATGCATCTTACTTTATTTGTAATTGAGAAGTACATATACCAGTCTGAGCGACAGAGCAGGTAGCGTCGAGGTAGAATCGTTCCGGTAGCATTTCTCGCTGGCCGAGGAGCTCCGCTCGGCTAAAAGCCGCTCTGAGCCTGATATGACACATAACTCATGGTCAGGTTAGAAGCACTGTGCCTACGAGCTCGTGTATCAGCGCTACTTCATCAGCTCGGGCTCTAGGTCGGTCGGACGCGCAGCAACGGGCTCCCGTACGGCGCCCTTATTTCCATGCCTCTGAGCCCCCCTGCCATAATTAGTCGTGCCTCGTGTTGTAAGCTTACATATGGTGACTTTGGCACCTTGCCTGACAGCGTTCTTGAGCCACAAAGCGCAACACACAAATTGCTGCGCCACCTTCACTTCAAGACCTGCCAGCTAAATTTCAAGCGGTGACCAACACATATCATCACGCATTTGCTTATACAAGGCAACGGTACCTCAGGACAGTTCTTCTTCGCTCAAACTCGAAGCGACTAAACACGATGGCTCGGCGCAGCTTCCAGCGGCGATCACTACTTCTACTTGCGGGGATGGCCTGTCTTGCATTGCTATCTACAGCGCAAGCGGCCAGCGGGTAAGCGCATAATCGGCGTCCGGCCGGCGAAAAGCCCGTTGCATGACCGCAAGGGTGGTTTGAAAAGGCGGGCCAGGATTTTGCAGGAGCGCCATTAGGGCTCGGCGTTGGAGACTTATCGACAAATATTGTTAACGCCCGCCCTCGTGAACTCACAGGCGCGCCCTCCTTGGCAAGAAGGGCCCCGCCCCGAGCCCCAGCCCCATCCCCGCGAACGCCCGCAAGGGCATGGGCTGGGTCGGCGACCAATTCACGATTGCCCGGACAACCAAGTGCGACTCAACATTCTACCATTCCTCGCTGACGCTCAACATCACGCGGCCCGATCGCTGGTCGTTCTGCTTTGACATCGCGACAATGCCCGCCAACGGCAAGTACGCCTGCCACGCCGCGCCCACCGCTGGCCAAGTCGACATCGTCCAGGTCCTCTCCACGGCCGCCTGCTCCAGCTCCGTAAACTCGGTGACTGTGGACGGCAAGGCCTGGGAGGACTTCTCCTTCGGCAAGACCACCAACATCCTCTCCATCAACAAGCTCGCATCCGCGCCCCTGCCCGCCGGCGGCCAGCTCTCCAAGCACACAGTCTGCATTGCTCTGGACGCCACCGCCACTGCCTGCAACTCCATCAACGAGTTCTGTGCCCCCACCTACGGCCCCAACCCCAACGTCTGCGGCGTGCTGGTCTCCGACGCCGTCTCCAAGTCTACCGGCGAGTCAAGCTGCTGCCCCGTCTACCGCGCCAGCTTCGGCGACGTGCCTGTGCAGGCCAGCTACACGTTTCGCGTGAGCGCCCGCTTCACAGGCACCGGCATGAACTGCGCGCTGCTTCAGAAGAATGAGAACATCAGCGCCCAATTCACACAGGTCAGTGCCGGCGGGGCCCCGGGAGGGCTTCTCGAGGAAGCCCGGCGGGCAGAGGAGTCCAAGCGGGCATACTTGTGCCGAACATCTATCGCGCCGCCTTCTCCCCGACCTCCCGTCCCACACGCTCTCCCCTCCCCCTTTCCCCCCCCCCCCACAGGCAATCCTGACCGCCTACGGCAAGGCCCTGAGCATGCAGCCCTCCCAGTTTGAGGCGCTGCTGACCAGCTGCAGCAAGCGCACCTTCGCGGGTGTCATCAAGATGACTGGCCTCACTGACCCGGATGCCGTGCTGAAGTCCTCGGCCGTCTACCTGAAGACCGTGGGCAAGACGCTGGGCTTTGAGCGTGTCAAGGCCGTGCCCTACGTGCCGTCGCCACCTGCCTCTCCCCGCCCCAAGAGCCCCAAGCCCGCCCCCTCGCCCACCCCCAAGCCCGCGTCGCCGTCGCCCTCGCCCAAGAGCCAGGGTTTCAACGAGACCAACGTGCCCACACCCTCGCCGGTCGCCGGCCCCTCGCCCTCGCCCGCGGCCTCGCCCGCCCCTGTGCCCACACCCTCGCCGGTCGCCGGCCCCTCGCCCGCCCCCACGCCCGTGCCTTCCCCGACCGCCAACGGCCCCTCGCCTGTGTTCGGCCCGTCGCCCACCCCCAGCCCCGCCGCCGGCCCTTCGCCTGCTCCCACGCCCTCGCCCGCGGTCTACCCCATCGTGCCTCAGGCAAACACGCCGCCCTCGCCGGTGCCTAGCTACGGCGGCGCGCCGTCCCCCTCCCAGCAGCAGTCGCCGGCGCCTAGCTACGGCGGTGCGCCCCAGCAGGGGTAAAGCATGACTACGAGTGTGTGCGTGACGCAGCTTACTGCATTGGCAATAGACGTGTTGATGCGTGGTTCGGCGTGAGTCATTTGAGCCTAAGCGGGTACATTGTGTCTGTGAATGTGGTAAGTAGCGGACATATGGTTTGGACATTGGCAGGTTTGTTGCGAATGTGCTTCGGCTGGCTAACAGTTTGGACCCAGATGTCAAACGGCGGAAAGGCGCAAGGTATGTCAACTAGGTGGGCCCCTTTGCTGCCGCCGCCCATACGGCATTCATTTGTTTCTTAGCAACCGCACTGCCCTGATTGATGACGGACAACTGAACTGATTAGTCACCGCCTAGATTGATTACTAGCAGGGCGGCAACCTAGCAAACCCGGCACAGCCCGGATTTCAAGACGACCTAGTTTGGCCGCCAAGTGCGCGCCCAGCATAGTGAACTGCTCGCATCATTGAGGCTGTTGCGTAAACAGCCGGGCTTCAGCTGGTGGGAGGATCACGGCTGCATAGCGAATGTTGGGTCTCAAGAGTTTGCCAAGGTTACACTTGGGTGCCGACTGCATCCAAACACATCAACTGTAAGAGCCGACACTGCACGGTCCTCGCCTTCCCTGGCCCTGGTCCTCACTCACATCCCACTGCTTTCACATGTACACGCAGATTGATCACACGCCCCCAAAACAGGCCACCTTTCACATCCGTCAAAAACGTGAGGTGCCCGTGCGCCACCCAAAATTTTGCAGTATGGGTCAATCAACTTGCCCATGCATTTGACGCCTCCCCTTCTGCCAACACGTCCTAACACCCCACACCTGCCATCGCCCCCGTGGGCTCCACAGCCTGCCAAAAAGGCAACAACCAGCCCACTGCCCCGCAAAACGCCAACTGCTGCTGCTGCTGCTGCTGCTGCTGCTGCTGCCGCTGCTACTTCTGGGCTAGCGCGCCGTCCATCCCCACAAACCGGTGCGGCAACTCCCGCCGCCAGCTGCCTGCCGAGTCCGGACCTGCCTCAGGCGCCAGCCCCGCCCCTCCCGCGCCAGCAGGCGCTTAGAAGCCCGTGCTGCGCCAGCCCTTGGTCTCCAGCTCCTGAGCATGCGTGTGTGCGCGCGCGCGTGTGTGTGTGGGTGTGTGTGTGTGTGTGTGTGTGTGTGTGTGTGTGTGTGTGTGTGTGTGTGAGAGAGAGAGTGTGTGTTAAAGAGCACAAGGAAAAAGCGTGTGTGAGTGTGTGTATGAGTTTGCGGGGAGCGGCGAGGCGTAGGGGCGTCAATAACGCGCGGTGCGATTATGGAGGCACTCGCCGTAGCTTGGGCCCTCCCGGCCCTGGTCCAGGCACTGCTTTCACTCTCCCTCGAGCTCGCCGCTCGCGTATCCCCAATTCCCCAAACAGTATGTCCGGTGCCCCCCTTCCTCATGTAGACACGCCCCCACAAGTCCCCCCCACGCACACACCTGGCGGATGGCCTTGATGCGCTTGCGGTTGATGTTGCCGTCCGACTCGCCCACGCGGCTGGCGCTGCGGTACTCCACGCGGCTGCCGGGGCCGGGCTTGAACCAGAACTCCACATCGTCAATGAACTGCGTGCACGTGTGTGCGTGTGTGTGTGTGTGTGTGTGTGTGTTCATGTGTGTATATATGTGTGTGTATGTGTGTTATGAAACCGAAGCGAAAGCTCAAGCGTATGTGTGCGTGCATGCGCGTGTGTGTGTGTGTGTGTGTGTGTGTGTGTGTGTGTGTGTGTGTGTGTGTGTGTGTGTGTGTGTGTGCGTGTGTGTGTGTGTGCGTGCGTCAAAGGGCGAGAGTCAGTGTTTAATCCATTGTGTAAAGCGAGCAATATGGGGCTGGGCCTGGCGCCGGCTGATCAGAAGTGCACAGCCGTGAAAGCAGTTGGGCAGTCGCCCAACTTGGTAGGAGCGCTGATATCACCCTGTCTGTACAGGTGTGTGTCCCAAGTTCCCAATCCCTCGAATGCAGCTCCCGGCAGCCACGCCACTCACCCCCATGAGCGGGCTCTCGTACTCGACGTACAGGTAGTCGTCGGTCTGCTTGATGATCTTGGGGGTGAAGCCGTCGGGCTTGAGCTTCTTGACCTGCAGCAGGCAGCAGCAGCGCGGGATAAGCGGGTGGCAGCAGCAGCGGGCGGCAGCAGTGGATGTGAGCGGGAGGCAGCAGTGGATGTGAGAGGGTGGGAGGGCGGGCGGAGTGACAGGGTGGTAGGTACACAGGGTGACGATGGAGCGAGCGGAGTGGAACAAGGCCGGGGTGCGGGGATGTGTGTGTGCAGGGAGGGGCTGCCGGGCTGGGCGGTACCCTGCACACTGCGCATGCCCCCAGTGCCACCTCTGTCACGCTCACGTCGCCGTGACCCGACGCGCCCTCACGCGTACACACCGTGCAATGGCTGTGCTCCTGTTCCGTCCTCGCTTCACCGTGCCCCCGAGCCAGCCCAACCCTGTGCCGTTACCCGCGCCTCCCAGGTTTCCTAACGTTGTCGCTCATGAAGGCGGCCTCCCCTCATAGCGCCCATTAATCAGCTCCACCCAATTACAATATGGCTCGCCCCCGCCTCTTTTACTCTTCAACTCTTGAATCTTTCAACTCTTCCATGGCTGGCACCAGGCTGGAAATATCGGCCCAGGGCCCCGCTCACACCCCGACCTCGACACGCGTGTCATACACACACGTTCCCCCTTCCCTCCAAACCCGACATCGTCGCCACCCACCGCCTCCACCAGCTCGCCCATGGCCTTCTCCTGGCTGGCCGGGCCCTTCTTGCCGCGGCCATCCTCGGGGTTGTAGGTCCTGCGGGTGGGGAAGGGGGGCGCCAGTGCGTGTGCGTCAGGTCAAGTTGCCGTACTGTCCTGTGGAGGCGCAGGCGAGAGCTTGGTACGACAGGGTGTACCGGTAGTGCTGTGAGCCGTGCAGAGCCTTCAGCCCCCGCCGTTCCCGCTGCTCTGCCACAGTGCCTGCCAGCCTGCCGCTCTCTCTGGCCGTGCTCCAGTCCTCCCAAAATCCCCTGCCCCTATAGCAATGCCCCCCGGCCCTTGAAATGGCGTGTGTTAGAACACTCACAGGGGAGGGGCATAGTGGGTGCGGTCGTTGCCCTCCTCGGAGGTGGCAATGCAGTTGGGCGAGGGAGGGCACAGGTTCAGGGTCTGCACGCCTGCGCCGTAGTCGATGATGCCCAGGTTGCCCGGGCGAGGGGCCGCGCCGATGGACAGCAGCGCGCCCAGAACCATAACGTTCACGGAGCGGAGCACAATCTCCCTGTCGAGGCGGAGAGGGGGAGTCATTTGTTTGCCGGGGCATGCGCGATCGGCCAGCGAAATGTCGCGAGGCACGGTTGGCCTCGCGCACCGGCGTCGCGCACACACCGAGCCTACACGCCCATAATGCATTTGTGAAAGCAAGACGCTGGTGCATTGCCTCGCTAGTCGCGCAGATCGTGGTGCAAGCAAACTTGTGCTCGGGAGGGGCTGCAACGCAGCACCGAGCTCGACAACAGCATTTCGCCCCCGGCCGTCCACCCCTTAAATATAATTCATCCACTTGAGCATTTTTTGAGGCTCAAAGCAGCCATTACAGAAAGAAACGCGAGGTTGCCCCGAAACTCACTTGGGCTGGAGCTTCTCCTCGCTGTCGCCCTTCCAGTTGGCCGCCTGGCAGACCATGCGGCGAGCCACAGGGGCAGTGCGAACAACGGCAACAGCGCTGCGGCGCTGGGCCTGGCCAAACACAACACGCTTCTGGGCCTGCAGCATTTTAAGGGTTTGTTCTGTATAAGGGCAGCTAAAAGCGAGAGGAAATCGTTTCTTACGCAAATTGAGGCAGCTTAAGCGAGCCAGAGCCCACGGTCGCGCCAGCTCATTCCAAGGGACCCACGGGCCTTGCGAGCAAACTGCGCAACTGGAAGGCTGCTAATGCCCGTAATTCGCTACCTTAGTCACTGCATAAACATACATTGCTAAGCACAGGCTGTGCTGGACTCACAAGTTGGCTTGCTGGACCAGTTCACTCGTCGTCTTTGAGCCTCGCGGACCAGAGCACACGCACTGAAGCCAGCACAAATGCTCGGTGCTCACAGCAGCTCGGCGAAGGGTGTCGCTGGGTGCTCGAGGCGCAGGTGAAAGCCTCGTGCATGGAGCAATGCGTGAGGCTCCCGACGTTCATGTCGCATTCTAGAAGGAGGCTTTGACCAAATATACTCAATGCTGCAGAGCGGTGCTCCAGCGATGCCCCACCTCTGACATCACGACACACACTGCTTGCACTTGCAGGGCGAGCCTCGCCGCTGCTCCCGGCGGTGCCCCTGTGCTGCGCGCGCCGCTCCTGCGCCCGCTCTCGGCCACACCTGCCAACTCCTCCTCCTCCTCCGGCGCTTCCTCATCCGCATCCTCTTCCACGCTAGCACCCGACTGGCGCGAGCGCGCCAAGCCAATCCAGCCGGGCAGCAGCTACCCCGCGAAGGAGCACTGCTCCAACTGTGGGCTGTGCGACACGTACTATGTGGCGCACGTGAAAGACGCGTGTGCCTTCCTGGGGCCGGGTAGGGAGCTGAGGGGAGGGGTTCTGAGGAGGGGGGAGCAGGTAATGGGCAGGGGATGGCACCCGGGCAGGGTTGGGGGGAAGGGGGCGCGGAGAGATGGTGGTGTCGACAATTGGGGTACTGCGTTTTCTCAGACTCTGTCACCTGCCCCGACTCTTGACACAAGGTCATCCCTCCATGCAGGCATGTCGCGCATTGATGAGCTGGAGGAGCGCGTGCACGGCCGCCGCCGCGACGTCAACAGGTGGGGCTGTAGATGGGGTGGGGTGGGGTGGAGGGGGGGTTGTAAACACCAGCCCAAACCCAATGCAAACGAGCGAGGAGGAGAGCGTGGGGGAGCCGGGGTAGTCGCAAGCATTCCCACACACGGAGGAGTACTACATGTGCACTAGCGCGTGGCCGTGTGGTGTTGCGGTGTCGCGGCAACGCTCTAGCCGTGAAGCAATGCCTGCGCCATCGCCCGGTGGCGCTGCTCCTATGCTGGCTTGGACTCGTTGCCACGCCAAGCAAATGTCAACGTTTCACATTCCTCACATCACCCCAGGCTCCCAACACAAGTTCCATCGCACACACACACACACACACGCAACATTCGTAAACCGTCGCTTTGCTGCATCGCATACACTGACTTTGTGCAATGTTTTCCTTGTGCTTTTCAACACGCTCAACGCCGCCACTCAACACATACTCCCGCACCCCCCCCCCCCGCAGTGACGACGAGCTCCACTTTGGCGTCACGGCCCCGGGCGGCATGGCCTACGCTGCCAACGTGCCGGGCGTGCCGGGAGCGCAGTGGACCGGCATTGTGACTCAAGTGGGGGTTGGCTGGTGTAGATGGTGGGGTTGGTTGGATGGGTGGATAAGTGGGTGCCTGGGTTGGGATGGGGGTGGTGTTAAGGGAACAACGTCCGCGCCGTGGTCTTGGTATTGCATGGGGTCATGCGTGGGCAATGTCGTACTGATATGCCTCGGCGGGCCGCGCTCCCAACTACCTGTACCAACCGCCCCCACCGCCTCTGCTACTGCGATGCTGCTGCCGTACTGCCAACCGCTTGTCAACCCCTCGCTCCCGTACCCGCCGTACATACTTGCTGCCGCTGCCGTACCGTTACCCATGCAGATCGCCATCGAGATGCTCCAGAGCGGCAAGGTGGACGCGGTGGTGTGCGTGCAGAGCGACGAGAACGACAGGTGGGTGCGCAGGCGGTGGTGGGCGTGTGGGCGTGCCGAAGTGGGCAATGGATCGAATGAGTGACGATCCGAGCCATTCGGCTGTTCGATGGTTGACTTCGTGGCGCCTCGTGGAGCTTCAGAGAGATCAAGGACGCCTGGCCAATCTTGAGGGGCCCCACCGCTCATCCGGCTAAGTCGTCGGCTAACCCGGGGGGTGCGGGCCGCTCGTCCGGCTGGGCGAGCGACTCAGCGCGCTGAGCCCGCAGCCCCCTTCACTGGGCTGAAGCTCTCAGCAGCTGAGCCTTCCGCTCAGCGACCGGAGCTCGCTGAGAGCAGCCGAAACAGCCCGTGTGATCCCTCTACACGTTTGGTCCTGGCAGCGCCTCGACTCCTACTCCTACTCATACTCCTACTGCTCTTAACCTTCTTCTTCAGCCTCTCCGTTGTCAAAGCATAGGCCACGCTGTCCTCGTCGCCCGTTTGCATTGGGATTGCTGTAGGTTGGGACGGCATCTACAGCAGTACAGCCCCACTCCCAGCCCAACCGGCGCCATTCTCCCCCTGCTTGTCCTCCACTCCCGCAGGTTCACGCCAAAGCCCGTGGTGGCTCGCACCGTGGAAGACATCATCAAGGTGTGTGCCGTACATGTTTGTGCGTGGTGTACGTGTTTTTGAGCAAGCATAAAGTAAAGTGTGTGACACGTTTAGCAGGATGCACGAAGAGGAGTGTACGGCATGCCGTGCGTGTATGTGTGCGTGGGGGCCCACGTGGACGCATGCCACCCGTCAGGCCCCGCCAGGCCCCGTCTGCTGCTGACCCGCCCAACCCCACCCTAACCACATTCCAGCCGCCCCAACCATCCGACCAACCGCCCAACCGCCCCAACTGCCCAACCACCCCACACAGGCCCGCGGTGTGAAGCCCACCCTGTCGCCCAACCTAAACGTGCTGGCCACCGTGGAGGCGCTGCAGGTGGGGGTGTGAGGATGACAGGATGTGGTGGTGTGGGGGGGAGGCGCTGCAGGTGGGGGGAGGCGGCGGTGTGTGTGTGAGGAGGAGCTGCAGGTGGGGGAGGCGGTGTGAGGAGGTGGCGGCGTGTATTGGCGGTGTGTGTTCGCGCGAATGAGGCGGCCGAGCTGTGTGCTGCTGCACGCACGTGCGCGGGTTACTCGATCAAACTTGAGTAATGGCCTGAGCATTGGCAAGCTGACCTACGCCGCTGCCGTGCTCCGCTGCCGCCCTCCCCACCACTCGCGTTCCAACGCCTGATGTTTTTTCTTGCTGTCCCCTGATTCCCTGCTTGTATCCTGTTCCCAATGTTTTGTTTAACCTTGAACTCCCCACCCCGCAGGTCAAGAAGCTGCTCTTTATTGGCGTGGGGTGCCAGGTGTGTGTGTGGGGGGGGGGGCCCAGGGGCGCGCAGCACGATCCAACAATGCCACACGTCCCCTGTCACCCCATCCCTCCACCGCCCCTCCACCCCATCCCTCCACCGCCCCTCCACCCCACCCGAACCCCACCCCACCCCACCTGACCCCATCCTCCTCCCCTCCACCGCCCAGGTCCAAGCCCTTCGCTCCATCGAGCCGCACCTGGGGCTGGAGAAGCTGTACGTGCTGGGGACCAACTGCGTGGACAACGGGCCCAGGTGGGAGCTGGCGTGGCGCCTGTCGAAAGGCTTGGATTGGGGCAAGTTAAGGACACGTGTTGAGAACAGGGTCCAAGTGAGCCATCATCACGTGGGGCCAACGCCAACACCCATGATCACCTGTGAGCACCACTTTTCACTTTCCTACACACACACACACACACACACACACACACGTGCGCGCACACACACGCAGGGCTGGCTTTCGTTTCGTTTTTTAACACACATGTGCACACACACACACACACACACACACACACACGCAGGAAGGGCCTGGACAAGTTCCTCAAGGCCGCCAGCACGCGGCCCGACCAGGCCCTGCACTACGAATTCATGCAGGACTACAGGTGGGGAGTGTGGAAAGAGTGTGGGGAGTGTGCGGGCAGCAAGCGGGGGTGCGTTAGGTGTGTACGTGGGGTACGAGTGAGCCGTCCCAAGCCCCAGGGCGCAGCGGCGTGGTTGCAAAAGGAGGTGAGGCATCCCAGTCAAGTGCCCCTCCTGTAAATACACACACACACACACACACACACACACACACACACACACACACACACACACACAAAAGCACACCACTATAACACACAAGCACCCTCATCCCACACAAGCACGCACATCCCCCCCACACACATATATACATACACACGCACACACAGGGTTCACGTGAAGCACACGGACGGGTCGTTTGAGTACGTGCCGTACTTCTGTCTGCCCGCCAACGAGCTGAACGACGTCATCGCGCCCTCCTGCTACTCCTGCTTCGACTACCCCAACGCCTTGGCAGACATGGTGGTGAGAGAGTGGCGTGTGTGGTGGGCGGCATGAGGGGGAGAGGAGATGCGGGCAGGAGCTGTGGGGATGGTGACGGCTGTGTACGGTGCGCGTGTGTTTGTGTGTGAGGGCAGCAAAATGGACACGCCCTACAAGCTGAACTGAAGGCGTACCTGTGCGTGGAGCTTCTTGCATGTCGGCAAGTGTGTGGGTGTGGGTGTGGGTGTGGGTGTGGGTGTGGGTGTGAATGCGAGTGTGAGTCCGCAAGCCGGCTATGGCGTGTCCGGGTGTGTGTATGTGGCTCGTCGTACATCCTCGAAGCCCCGTGTTCCGCCCACCTGCCCTCCCGCCCCTCCCCCCTCCCTCCCGCGACAATTCCATGAATACTGCGACCTAACTCGTTGAGCTCGGGCCTAGAACTTCACATTTTATTAAGCAATCATGAATGTAACCCGCCCCCCCAGGTGGGCTACATGGGAGTTCCCTACCTGAACAAAGACATGACCTCACACCCCCAGGTGCGGGCTGGCGGGTGAAAACGCCGTGCGGCCCGCCAACTACTGCATTGTAATCATGCATAGATTGGAAGCTGTACTTCTGTTGTGATCGCCTGACGCCTGTTGTGAAGAGCAATCCACGTGCCAAAGACCCTGCCTCTTTTAACAATAACCTCAACTCCAAATTAATTAACACCTCCCGACAAACTCCACTGCGCAGTATGTGGTGGTCCGCAACGACCGCGGTAATGAGCTGTTGGACAGCGTGCGGCACCGACTGCAGGTGGGGTGGGCGTGAGGGCAGGAGTGGGAGTGGCGGTAGGAGCGCGCGCGTGCGGTGCAGGCATTGGCGCGCGGGTGTCAGGGTGGGGTTGCGGGCACGAAGGGCACTGAGTAAGGTACTCGGAGATCTCCCCCTCACCCTGAAGCACATGTTCAGTAGTCAGTACCCCTCCCCATGCCACGCTCCTTGCACCCCACGCAGATCACGCCCACCGTCTCCACAGGCGACCGCCGGGGCATTGTGATGCAGGTGCGTGCGCGTGCGGATGTGTATGTTGTGCTGCTTTACCTTGCAGTAAAAGGACTAGATAGCAGCTCACAGACCATCATTCCGCAACACGCCACTACGGTGTGTCTGTTAGAGAGCACAAGGGAAGGGAGCACAGCGCGCAGCACTGTGTACGCGATACCGTGCGACACTCGCGGCATTTCCGCTCGCATACATGTTTCTTTACTTGCACCTGTCCATGCGTGTACTTGCCATGCCCCCGCCCCCCCCCCCCCGCCGTTCGCCCGCACACACAGACGGTGGCCAGCGATGATGAGGCCAAGATGGGCCAGCTGCGGGACCCCGCGCCGCGCTGGCTGGGCAACATGCTGGCCTGGCTGCTCAACCTGATCGGGCCCAAGGTGGGGAGGGAGGGAAGGGCGAGTGAGGGAGGGAGGGTGAGGGCGAGTGGGAGTTACGTGGGAGCGGGTGGAACGGAGGGCGGGAGGGAGAGCGGGTGGGAGTGACGCGAGTGTGCGGGGAACCTGTAGGGCAGCGGGGGCATGACTCGAGCCTGTCAACATGTACGGGCAGCACTGCCGCTGCTGTCGCCCACCGCACATTCCTTCTGCGCCAGTCGTGTCTCCTGGCGTGTCTCCTGTCTTGTCTCCTGTCTTGATAGTTTAACGATGTTGTGCCCTGGCTGTGCTGTTTATCTGTTCCTGCGTCAGGGTCTGGAGTTCGGCAAGTACTCCATCGACTACCACTACATCAGGTGCGGGCGGGGCAGAGGAGTCGGGCGTGCGGCGGGAGGGGCGGCGGGCCCGGGCCGCCGCGGCTGGGTGTGGTGTAATGCGGGTCAGTGTGGGACTGCATGGCACAAACACACAGGCTCGGAGCCTCGCACAGCCTCATTGACGAAATTAGCTGACATGTCACTGTATCATTGATTACCGCATAAGGCCGCCCAAACGGAGTCAGCCGAGTCAACCGAGTCAACCGAGTCAACGCAACCAACCACGCAATCAACCGCCCCTGCCCCACGCGCCACACAGGAACTACTTGTACGTCAACCGCAAGTGGGGGGCCAAGCGCGCCGAGCAGCACATTCCCTCCTTCGCCAAGAAGATCGTGCAGCAGTACGACAAGGACGGGGCCGTGAGCAAGCGCATCAGCCTCAAGCCCAAGTTCTAGTCTATACTCGCATCATTGTGAATTAAGGTTATGAGTTGAGGTGGAGGCTGAGTCCCCGTCAGGGGCTTAAAATAGAGTTCTTTACAGTTTCGCTGGGTTGTGGCGGGGTACGGTGTGGGACACGGGTATGTGTGGGTTACTTATGGGGGCTGACCGGCGTGCCTTGTGGCAGAGGAATGAACTCGAAATTGCACGGCGCGGTGGAGGGAATAACGACACTCTACTCGAATCGATGCTCGCAGGATGGGGCCGAAATGCGCGTTGCATGGTGTTGAGGAGCGGTCATCGTACTGATAAGTAGCGGTTTGGCTCAGAGTAGTACCTATCTATTAGACCTCGTAATTGCAAGACAAGACGACGACGTGTAGAGTATTCTATAGGAAGCAGGCCGGATTGAGGTGCGTGCTTGCCATGGGCACCGTGGCACACTGGCACCAGCACCGGCACCGTGGTACCCACGCATACCATGCTTACTGACATTCCCGCAATTTAAACTCGGCACGCTACGTTTCCGGGGTGGGAAACCACGCCAGTCAAGATGCGTGGGCATGGCACCCCAAGATGCCTGGGCGGACCAGCCCCGCCAGTCGAGATACGTGGACATGCCGACATGGCTCCCCAAGATGCCTGCGCAGGGCTACCCCAGCAACCTCAGATGCGCGTGCGCGGGGGTCAGGTTGCCTCTGGAACTTAGCTGCCAGACCAGACCCCCCCGCCAGATGCCTGCGCTAGGCAACTTTCCCACCCTCCGTACGACATTGTTACCACACATGAGAGACAGTGAGCAAGTGAGGCAGTCTGCACCAAGGTCAGCACGCACGGGTCTGGCATCATTATCTGGCGGTGAGCGTGAGAGCTGCGTACGCATCTGAGGTTGGTTCCCAAAGGAGTAGTGGGAAGAGCAAGGGAAGACAAGCTGGGCTGGTCACGTGCTGCACTGCGCCGCACTGCGCTGCACTACCGTACTGCGCTGCACTGCAGTACTGCACAAGTGCACAGGAGGCAATAGAGTGCACATAGCCAAGCCCAGTACATCGTCCAGCTGCCCAGTACGTCTTCCTGGAGGGTCGGAGTGAGAGAGCTTGGTCGGCTGGTCGGTTACAACCATCACGACCAAGCCACGTATGCTCACTCTGCACAGGCTCTGCAGTCTGCACAGGCTCAGCAGATTCCCAGTCTCGCGAGTGAAGCCCGTTTCATAGCAGCTGCAATGCCGTAATCTTCACGCTGAGGTCGTACAGGTCGCCACAACTGCTGCAACCATAACTGCCGGTAGTGCGGTTACTACGAGCTGACAGTGCCACCACGTAGCGCAACTAGCCTGGTCAAATCGTCTAACAGAACAGCTTGGGGTTCGGCCAACTGTAGGGTACGTGTCCTTACCGTGCATCACTAACGAACCCGCCTCCACACCACATCACAACATGCGTGACAAAAGCAAAGCCGGCTGTCAATCAAACTCACACTGACGCCCTGAATGCCGGTCCAGCCAGGTAGGGGGGCCCGCAGCCCCGCAGCAGCAGCCCTGTCTAGCCAGACGCCGGCAGCCAATGTCGTAAACACTTCTCCTGGACCAAGCGGTGTCGTTAAGACCCAAATCTATACATCATACCGGCACACAAGATTCCCAAATATTCCTCGCAACAAGAAAAGTGTCTCCCAGAACGTGGGCTGCGTCCACTACTCGCCCGTCTGAGGCTGAAGGTTCCAAAAGTACGGTACCTCACCTCCCGGACATGACCAGGACAGTTCGTACAGGCACCGCCCGCGTTAGGCTGGTATATATGGTACTCGGCTTGCGTGTGTGGTAACAGCGTTGCGCCTTGGGCGCTTTACCCGCAACAGTCACATGTCCATCCATTCGCGCAGCTGCTCCTCGCAAACACACGCTTCACGGCACTTCATAAATGGCACATGAACAGAACGTCCCATCACATCACACAACATCACGCCGACCCACCAGGACTACACGCCCTCGGCGACACCGCCGGCGCCCTCGGCCGGCGCCCCGCCCACCACCTCCTCGGCCGCGGCGACCAGCTCCGCCAGCCAGTCTATGCGCGCGGGGGCATTCTTGTTTCCGTACCTCCTGCACCTGGCGAGCAGCTCCCTGAGAGCTGCATGCAGCCCAGGCGTCCACTGCACCTGCTCCTGCTGGCCTTGCCCGCCGCCCATACCCACAGCCCACTGCAGCTCCGCTATTACGGCAGTCCCACTACGTGCATCCTCAAACACCAGGCTCTCGACCAGCTCCTGCCTGGACGTCGCCACCAGGCCGTAGCGCACCAGCCAGTCCGCCGCCGCCCAGTTGCCGCCGCGCAACACCTGCCGGAACGCGCTGCAGGACAGCGGCTGCAGCGATGCAACAATGGAGCAGAGCGCGGGGGCGGGGGATAGGAATAGACCAGATGTTGCATAGGCAAAACGGAAGGCAGGGGATTATGGGCCTGTGCAATCACACCGCCGCCTGCTGGTGAATATATCTGCACTCAAGCAGGTCAACGCGGCGTGTCAGCTCTGCCATTGCCTACCCCACCCATCCCTCCACCCACCTCCGGCGCCTCCCCAGCAGCTGCGGTCAGCGCCGCCACCGCCCACTCCAGCGCCTCCTCGCTGCCGCCCTCCGCCACTGCCACCAGGTCGATGGCGCCGCCGCGCTGCAGGTACGGCGCGCAGTGGCACATACCGACATACGGTACACATCCTATTACGGTAGCTCATTTGTTAGTAGCTGATGTGGCAACAGTGACCAGTTGTGTCTGCACAACCCACATGACCAACGAATTCACACATGCCACACACCTGCTCGTGCAGGTGCTGCAGCAGTGGCAGGTCAGCACCACTCCTTGCTGCGTTTTGAAACAGGGACGACCAGTCCTTATCAGCACCGCCCTGCTGCACAGCGCCGGGCTCCTCCAGGAGCAGGTAGCGCAGAGACCTCAGCATGTTGGTCCGTGCTAGGTCCTCATTGCGGCTGCGTACGTTTCTGCAAGACACTGCCAGCACCGCCGCAAGGTCGCGAGGCGCCGGGAAGACGTGGCCGCGCTCTCGCAGCAGCCGCAGCACAGGCACGTGACCGCGCTCGAATGCCACTGCTGCGATGGGGATCAGAGGTGGCACCACCAGCCGCCACTGCAGTGGCGGCTGTTGCTGCGGCGCCGGTACGCCCGCTGCAGCCGCCGGCCCACCGCCAGCGGCCGGCACCGCCTGCTGCCGCAGCAGAGCAGGCAGCTGGTCGAGACAGAACTCCACCGCGGCAGTGCTGCCAATGGTGCCGGCCGCCTCAGGCGCATACCTATCTATCATGTCCCGCAGGCGGTAAGACGCCAGCAGCTGCAGCCGCTGCGGAAAGTCGGGGCGCCTCATAATGTTGGACACCCGCTCGTCGATACCCTCGACGTGGCCAAGGCCTGCGCCCAAGCCCGCGGCCGCCCCACCCCACTGAGCCCACAGCCACTCGCATTTGGCGGCCCAGTCGGGCGTGGGGCTGGCCGCCGCCGCCATCAGGAGCTGCCGCCTCTGCCCAGCTGTCCACAGCAATCGACTGCCCCAGCGCTCGTAGTATTGCTGTAGCACCTCCAGCGGGCAGCCGGACGCCACATGCGACAGCACAGTGGGCCTGCCGTCTTCATCTTTTAGGCTCAGGGGAAAGCGCGTCGCCAGCTGCCGCAGCAGCTCCACCCGCCCCGCCGCCGCGGCGGCCCCCAGGAGTCTGCGCTTACAGCCAGGCCGCTGTGATACGTCCGCCTGCCTAAGCGCCAACTCCACCGCATCTGAATGCCTGGCGTAGCAGAGCTCTGGCAAGATCGTGAAGATAGCGGAAGTAACTGTCTCAACAAGCCATTTGCACACGGGCAGGCTGCCGGCAACGCCAGCTGCTGCCGCGGCGAGCTCAGGCTCCATGTCGTAGCCCTCGCTCTCGTGCAGCCGCCGGCACGCCGCCAGGTCACCGGCAGCGATGGCGGACGCTAGAGCGTCTGCCTGTATGACCGTCCCGCAGTGCGCCAGGGCCGCGTCCAGGCTGGGTTCGTGGTGGCTGGACGCGGCCAGGCACAGCAGCCGGTGGCGCTCGCGGCGGTTGAGGGGCCGCCAGGGCTCGGGGCGGCCCCAATGCGCCACGAAGGCGGCTCCGGGCCAGGGCTGCTCCGCTAGTGCGATTATAATTGAACCAAACCGAAACGACTGAAGCGCGCGCGGCTCGCCACGCAGCTGGATGGTCGTGAATTGCTCCCGCACTGCCTGGGCGACATCTTTGCAGCTGAGCTTGAAGGCAGTCGCTACATAGTTGGGATGCATAAAGCTGGCTACGTGACGAATCAGCTCGGGGCTGAACAGCGTGACGAGGTTTTCGACCGGCATTCTATTGCTTGGTACTTTGTGTACAAAATGTGGCATGCGGGATATCAGGTAATAAGTCAAAGCAGTGACTAAATACCGCAAGCCTAGGGGCCTTAACGTAAGCAATCGAGGGCCGCTCGTGCAGGCCCCGCTGCACGCCCCGCTGCCCATCCGGTCCTACGGCCCCGATAGACCCCGAGCTTACCACGGATTCCTACCTTCCATGTGCCCCCAGTCCCACGCCCCCGCTGAGCTGCACGCCATGACCTCACATCGACTGAGATGCCGTGATATGTGGCCCCTTCGGCGTGTCTGCCGGCACACCCCAGTACGGTAGGCAGCTCTTCTCCTCGCCCACAGCATGAGCGCCTTTCCGACTAACGATGTTTTGCACGGGTGAATACGAATCGGCCTTCATCGGCTGAATGTCCTATGCCTGCGACGGACTGGAGGCCCCCAAGCGGGGGGCGACGGGCACCGGGGTACGGGCACCGGGGGACGGGACCGGCAAGCGAACTGCTGGGCTCTCGTGCGGCACCTGCGACCTCAAGACATGCACCAGCCCGTCTAGCCCTGACCACCACCCATGGCGCACAGCCACCCAGTCGGTGTCAATGTCCGCCATCCGCGCTCACGGCGAGTGAATGCGCCTGCAGCCTGCAGGGGTGCTCGCCCAAAACGCCGCGCTATGTACCGCAACCCCCGAAACAAATGGAGCATGTTTGCTACCTTGCCGGCACTGGCCATTCACAGCCAAGCCACCAAACTCTAACATGTACATGCCTACGCAAGGCTTGCGGCAAGGAAGAATGCCGCATCTCCGCAAAGTCCAAACCCATATAAAGCCCACATTACGCCATTGAACAAACATGCGCGCAATCCATGCAAGGGTCCTGGGCACTTCCCCCCATGCATGTCATGCAAGTCCCACCACGCCCTGAGTCACACTGCCACATGCAAGTCAGTGCTGTGTCGTCTAGCAGCACAAAATATTGTGCTATCATGCCTCACAGGCTCGCAAGCGCTTAATCGCTGTGTGCTACCGTGCTCATTGTCTAGCATGCTCGCTCACTCGCAATCCTTGATTGCCCCATTTTAATTACTGCCATGCAGCGCACGCACGGCCCCGCATCCGCCACGGCCGCTGTCATCCCTCGAATCACCCCGTGAATGAATACTTGATGCTGATGATGCACTATTGGACTGTGTGCCCTTTTGTACCAGCCCGCCCATACATATCATGCCTACCCACTGACTGTATCATGGCCACTGCTGCTGCTGCCGCTGTTGCTGCTGCTGTTGCTGCTGCTGTGCGGTTGCTGGCGCCGCCGCAAGTTCGCCAGAGATCGCTCATCCGCTGTGGCAGTGGCCACTCAAGCACCGAAGGCGCTCGCACGCCGCCTCTCCTTTACGCTCAATGGTTGTCACCCAGAGCCCCAGATCGCGTGCGCCTGCTGCCACTGCTGCTGCCACTGCTGCTGCAGCTACTGCGCCAGAGCCTAGCATCCAGCGTAACTGCGTCGCAGCCGCTGCAGCTACTGCGCTGTCGCTTAGCTATTCAGCACTGGAGTTGCCGCATCCGCTGCAGCTACTGCGCTGGCGCTTAGCAATTAAGCACTACTGAAGCAGCCGCAGCCGCTGCAACTACTGCACTGGCGCTTGGCTAGCTGCCAGAGCTAGCTGGCTACTTCGTTAGAGCTCCGCTAGCTACTGCTCAACTGCTGGCAACCCAGCAGCTTGCTACTCGGGCGGCAGCAGTCGGCCGCAGGTGCGCTCTGCCAGCAAGGCGTAGCGGTCCAGCAGGTCAGTGTTGTTCTCGAGCCCGCCACGCTGCATGTAGAAACTGCGCGTGGCAGTTGTGTTTTGAGAGTGGGTGTGGGGGTTATGCATGTGCCGGAGCCTACAGGAGCACGGTAAGCCCAAGTACAGTCAAGGAATCGTCGCCCAACCCAGACAGAGTGGGGTGGGAGTCACGAGCAGTTTGAGCATGCAGGAATGTGGGAATGTGGGAATGCGGGAAACAGGACTGTGGGCCGGGGGTGTGAAAGAAGGAGGGACGGCGTGTGCAGGCAAGCGCGGCAGCGATCTATGCACGCCTGAGACGGGCACCAGGCGAACGCATCTGCGCATCTGCACATCTGCATGCACACGACGGCGCTCTGCTACAGCCCATTCGCGCTGCTACAGCTTATTCCGCGCTAGCCCATTCCGCGGTCTCCGTCCCCTTGCTATGCGGCCGCCCACCATCCCCCGCATCGCGCCTACATCCCCACTGCCCCGCCCCACACCTGAAGTGCACCGCCAGTGCCGGGCTGACTGCCGCCGACGTCTTGTTGAGCTGCTGCGGCAGGATGCGTGTGATGTAGTCCTCGTCGTCGCCCGGGTAGGTGCCGGTGGTGCTGCTCATGTTGAAAACGTGCACGTCGATGGCGGCGCCTGCGTGGGTGGGAAATGATCACATGAAAAACGGAGTGGAGTGCAGGGGGTTGGGGGCGTTGGCGAACGGTGTGGTGTGGAGCTGCCCGCGGCCGGCCCCACGCCCTCCTCAAAGCTCGACGCGCACCCTGGTGACGCCGACACGCACGCAACCCTTTGTCCCTTTGCCCCACCCAAAACCACATGCACGCACACGCACTCCTTATGTTTCCCTTCTAGTAACGCACACACACGCACAAGCAGCACGCACCCTTGAACATGATCATGTTGATGCGCCAGCGCGTGTAGCCGATGTGGGCGTGGAAGTCCCATAGCTTCTCGTTGTGCGGGAACTCGTACACACCCAGCCGGTTGGCAGCGTGGTTGGCCAGGAACGAGTAGTGCACCGAGGCGGCCTTCTTCCAGTCGCCCCACACGTCCTGTGGACAGATAGGAAGAGGGCGAGGAGATGGCGAGGACAGGGCGAAATATAGGTGGTGAGGGATTGAAGGCGGTGATACATAGGTGGTATTCTGTAAGTGCGGGTGACATAGCAGTTGCATCTGTTGCGGCCATAATTTGCCCCGCCGTGCGTTGTCAATCCACCGGTCCGCCCCTAGCGACACAGACGGCCGGCCGGCGACGGCTGCCCACTCGCTCACCCAGCCGTTGTCGATGAAGGGCACCGGCTCCAGCACCTCGCTAGAGGTCACGTTGCCGCCGCCCGCGCCGGCAGCAGCCACCTTGCGAGCCTTCATGACCGGAGCCCAGCTGCTCTTGTCGCCCGCAACCGCCTTCGCCAGGGAACAGAGACACGTGAGGGGATGGGGCGAAGGCGGCGGCCGGGTTGCTTAGCAGGCGTACGTGCGGCAGCGCGGCTGAGTGCATGGCATTGCAACCTATTGCCAGGGTAAGCAAGCAGGCCGCCGATCGAACACAACGCCTCGCTGCACGCCACGACCCGGCATTCGCATCCCCCCGGGTTATGCTGGGCCTGGAATCGATAGACCATCCACACGTAGCGTGTTTCCGTTTACCTACTGTGCCTATACACATACCCGCACATGCACAGCTTCACCTCTCCCACCCCCACACACCCCCCACACACGCCCCCCCCCACACGCACCTGTTCGTACAGCGTGTGCGCCCCCCGCTGGCTGTGCGGCAGCTCCAGCGGTTGGTGGTTGACCACGTTGGCGCTGATCAGGTGCCAGCGGTTCTGAGGAGGACCAGGAGGACGTGTCCAGGAATCGCGGAGGATGGAAATAAGGTCTAAGAATCAAAATGTACGGATTGCGCGCGTGTTTGTTGGCACACAACACGTTCGGACGTCCGGCGGTATCGAACCTATAATAGTTAATGAATTGTCTGCCCGCAGCCTTCCCCATGGAAACAGCAAACGCCCGCCGTTCCTCACCAGCATGTGAGCCGCCAGCATGTGGTCAATGGCGTGATCCGAGATGAACACCACGTCATCATCGATCTTGACGTAGATCTGATCCGGATCCATCCAGGCGTAGTGGCCCGTGTATCCCACATCCAAGCGTTGCGGCATGAGCGACCTGTTGAGGGGTGCGGCAAGGTAGCGAGCGATGCAGTGTGACGTACAGTAGGCCGCGAGGTGGTTAGGTGATGGCGATGGCGATGGCGAGGTGAGGCGAGGCGAGGGGTCGCGTCCGCGAGGGTAGTTCATGTGCAAGAGCCCAATGCGGGGGGCAAGGGGTTGCAAGTATGTCCTTGCAATCCGCCCCGCCCCTCTGCCCCTCCACCTCCCCCTCTGCCATTCCTTACAGCTGGGACCTGTGCGTGTGGCTCAGGCATGCAACCCCCCCCCCACACACTCCCACTCCCACACTCCCACGCTCCCACTAACCCCCAGCCCCACCTGTAGTCGGGCGCACGCAGCTGTATGAGCTTCTCCAGGAACGCCACGTCGGCCGTCTCCCACGTGGCCCGCACGAACACCACTTCGGCCAGCAGGCCGCCGCGCCGCGCCATGTTGCGCTGCAGGTAGCAGTCGAGGATGCGCACACGGCTCCGGCTGCGTGAGGGAACGGGGGCGGGAGGCGGTGGGCGGCAGGCGGGAGGGAGGAGGGAGGAGGGAGGGACGAGGGAGGACGGAGGGAGGAGGGAGGACAGAGGGAGGAGGGAGGAGGGAGGTGCGCGGGAGAAGGGAGGTGCGAGGGAGGAGGGAGGTGGGCGGGAGGCAGGCGGGACCGTGCCCGGGCCGATGTGGGTCGGGCCGGACACAGGATGACAGGAGGCGCAACATCACATCGCACCTGCGCCATGCAAGTAGATGCTACCAGCATGGACTGGCCCAGGACCTAACCCTCAACCCACATCCGGCTCCGACACCATTCCCACGTCGTAACTTGCGCTTGCCCCTCATTCCCTTTCTTTTCAACCCACATCGCTCATGACTACCAGTCCCAATCCCGAGCCTCACCGCGCCCTCGGCCCTGCCCCTTCCCCCCGCTGGCACTGCCCTCGCCCTATCCATCTCAACCCAACCCCAACCCCAGCCCCAACCCCAACCCCAACCCACACGCCCACGCCCACGCCATGCCCACGCCAGCACCCACCGGCCGTAGAAGACCACGCCCGTGATGCGCGGCGGTGAGGACACCCGGTTTGCGTACGGCACCACAGGCACCGTGAAGGGCGGGTAGGCGGCCTGCTGCGTGCCTTTGAGGCTCTTCGCCGCCACCGCCGTGCCTGCTGCCGCCGCCGCCACCGCCGCTGCTGCTGCCGCCGTTGCTGCCGCCGCATTCGCCCCGTTCGCCTTTTTGGAATCGATCGCCGCCGCCGCTGTCGGCTGCAAGCGTACCGAGTGCTGCATGGCTTTGTTGCTGATGTGGTGGCTTGTCTGGGCCGTTGTTGACGTTAACTTAGTTGTTGTTGTCGCTGCGCCGGTGGCGGCGGCTGGCACATCTGTCGACACGCCCGCGCGGTGCGCCAGGTCATTCAACGTCGTACCGACCCGCTCCTTCCGACTTGAAGTCAAAGCGGCGACGTGGGCGCCAGCTTTCGTCGTCGTCCTAGCGGCGGCGCCGTCGCCGTTGCCTTCACCGTCGCTGGCGTGCGCCGTGCTGGTTGTGATGGTGGCGCGATGCGAGGAGGAGATGGCGGCGGGTGCGGAGCGCACGAGGCCGGTCACACCCGCAAGCCAGGCGGGGCGGTGCACAAACACGAGCCATCCAAACGCCAGTTGCAGCAGCAACAACACGATGCCGGCACGCTTCAATGTCAGGAAGCCGCCGCGCCGCCCCACAGGGGCGCTGTGGGTTCCGCCGGCGCTGGCGCGCGAGCCTGGGCCGCCGGATGCGCTGTTGGAGTTGGCGCGTCGGAGGGACAGGCCGGGCCGGCGCGCGGACGACTCGGACGTTGGCAAAAGTGGCCGAGGGGAGCTGGACGTGGGTCCCAGCACCAGCGTGCTGGTCGGCAGCTCTGGCGTCGTCGCGAGAACACCGAAGGGCGACGCGCCCATCACACCTGATAGGGCGCCGCGCGTGGTTCCCGAATGCCCTCTGGAGGAGGCCTGGCCATCGGAATTGCCCGACGTACTCGATGCGCCCGCTTGTCGAGAGGGGCTTGGCGCCATATAAGCCATATCGCATACGTACAGGAAGTGCTTCAGAGGTCGCGACGCTCGGCGGAAGCAGCGGAAGGACCTCGGCAGCTGACGGAACGGAGCTATACGTAAGCTCTGCTACGTATCGAAAACATTGCCTAACAACAAGATGTCAATTTTTAAGTCTGTGGGCAACCGACAAGAAGCTCGTCTCCCGAAACTTGTAGTAAGCGGGCTCGTTCGCTGTCTTATGTGGATATTTCTTGCACGTGCAGTTGCGTTAAATGTAAGCTTTCAAGGTAAGCTATGGATATCGTTTACATTTGAAAGGGAGCGAAAGTTGCCCTTGTCGACTTCCGCCCCTTGCATGAGCCATACGTGGCAAACACCATGGCGAGTTCACCCCTCCAAACCATGCCAGCCATCTACCCGCCTATATGTCCTCCTTTCCCCTCTCAGTTTAGCCAATACGGCTAGCGCACGTCCGAACGTCAATATCACACCCCACTCTCCGTTGTCAAGCGTCAAAAGTGTATCGAAGTCATGTGTACCGTCAAAATACTCTCATGACAGAGAGGGGGCAGTACACGCCCCCTTCACTGTACAGAAACCCCAACCAAACCGCGCACGCAACGGTGTGGCAGTTGCTCAGTGCGCTGCCGATGCTCCAGCGCATGCAGCTTCGCTGTCCGAACTCCGCCAGCTCGCTAGTTCGGCCGCTTAGAACTTGACGCCGCCGACGTAACCCATGAGCATGTCCAGGACCTGCAGAAATTGAAGCACGTGATACTCAGGCTTGCAGGACAGATAGGATACTCACAAAGGCAAGCACGCACGGTCAACCCTGCCTCCACAACGACACGCGCCGCTACCACCCCGGTCACCCCCTCCACCCGACCTGCATCCAGGGCCTACGCCCTGCCGAAATGGCCTTCCCTGCTGCACCTTTGTAACCAGTAGTCCCTCCCCCACACATCCGTGCGCACCTCGCCCTTCTTGGCCTTCACATCGGCCTGGATCTTCTGCACAGCCAGGCCGGTCTCGCTCTGCAACCGCTGGAAAGTCGCTTGCGAGCCGGTGGATCCCTGCAAGCAAGAAATGAAACCATTGTGATGTGTGTGCACAGCTTGTGCATGCAATAACATGTGCTCGGCAGTCCCTACGACCCACCTCGGCAATCTTCTTCTGGTAGGCGCCCTCGCGCTCAGCCCGGTAAGCACCAATCTCTTTCTCGGCCTCAGCCTTAGCCTGGCGCAGGCGGTCGGCCTTAGCTGCACAGGCAAAGCACCACGAGGTCAGCGTCCACCGCACAATCAAGGATGCAGACGACTATGGGGGAACTCGTTCCCACCCTTGCGAGCGTCGCCGACAATGCGCTGGGCCTCAGCCTCCGCTGCAAGCAGCTTCTGAATGCCGTCCGAGCCAGCCGCGACCTGCATGGTTTCTTCTGACTAGAAAAGACTGAAGAGGTGGAGGTTCCCGGTGATTGTGATGTGTTCAAAAGTAAAGAATGCCAAGGAGTGCAGAATTCTGTGGGACGGGGGGTGCGCGGGGAGGAGGGTGCCAAGGTCCTGCGCCATGGGCGCATGTTTTGTGCATTTTCCCCAGGCAGCCTTGGTTAGGCCTGAAACTCAGCTGGCACGAGCATTTATGCATAATTCTATCCGAAAACGTTTACAAGGTCCTCTTTCCTGCCACCTGGCCACTCGGCCTTCCACAAATCCGTTTGTCGCTCTCGTGTCCACGCACAGAGGCCTGCCCTACCGCCGCAGAAGTTGTGTTACCTAGCAACGGCAACACGAGAGCAGCGGAGGCGCGGTCACGCGCCTGCGATGGCGCCTAAGGCTGGGGTTTGGCCCCCCGTGCTGCTGCCGCTGCTGCTAGTCGGAGCCGCTTTCACCGCGCCCGTCCTCGGCGCGGGTCGCGGCCACGCCAGCTCTGCCACCATCCGCGCAGCTGACATCCAGCAGCAGGCGTCTATTGCGGCTGGGGCATCGCAGCTAGCGCCTCACGACGTAGATGCCCAGTTACACGCTTACCTGGAGCTGGAGCGCTCCCGCGTCGGCTCCTTTCACCAGCCGCTGGAGCGACTGCGGGTGGCGGCGGTGACGGAGCAGCCCGATCCCAAAATCCAGATCCACGTGGATCGTCAGGAGCTGGCGGATGGATCCGGGGAGTGGTTTACCGTTACCTGGGTGAGAGCACGGGCACGGAACGGAAATGAGGAGGGCGGGGGCTTGTGGTGGTGCGTTGGCACAGCGGCGGGTGCGCTGGCAGGTGCCAAGTCCTAAATCCTGATGTGTTAGGACGCAGCGGCTGGCACGACGTTGCTTTGTCCAGTCATCCAATCCTAACGCTTTTGTTGATGCGCTCTAATCTAGTGCGCAAGAGCCGTGTTTTTGCCGGTTGGCCGCCGCTGTTCCGCTGTTAGATGACCCGCCATCCCACCATCTGCAAACACTGGTGCCATGCATGCCTGCAGACGGGAGTGGACAGTCCTGCCTATGACGACTGGTGGGTTCGGGGCCGTGTGTGTGTTTTGCCCCATGCGCGGCGTGGCGTGTCGACACGAGACGCCCGCAGCAAGAAGCTGTGTGTATGCGTGTCGCCTGTGGGGCGCCGCAGCCGGGTTCACAATTTGGGAGGCTCTTTACATCGGCGCGCTGTGTCAAGACACAAAACTCATCAGCTGGCAGGTTGAAACAAACAGGGACACACACCGCCCTGCGTATCGCCCTTCTTGCTCTTCTCCCTCTCCCACAACTCCCTTCCCCACGCTCTTTCCACCTCACCCCTCAGGCTGGCTGTGGTGGTGCCTGCTGACGCCGACCTGTCTGCCACCATGCCCGCCAAGTGGAAATTCGCGGCGGCTGACCCGCTGCACGTCATTGCGGGCAACGGCACCACCAGGCAGGAAGGGCCATGGGAGATTCCCGCCGCCCATCAAGAACCGAGTGCATACCGTACATTGGGGGGCGCGGCGGGTCCTCGCAGCGGCGCGTGGGCTTGCATGGGCGTTGATTATCACACACACACACACACACACACACACACGTCGCTTTGCTGCATCGCATACACTGTCCTACGCGTAATGTTTTCCCTGTGCTCTTTAAACGCATGACACGCACCTCTTCCTGCAGGTTCCGGCTGATCAGCTACCGGCAGCCCGTGGCCATCTCCTTCATGCGCCACGGCTTTGACCGCGCAGTGGAGGCCGCGCGCTCGGCGCCCATACAGGTGGGGGCCTTGGACATTCAGTGGGTGGGGCGTCGTTCTTAGAAGCTGGGTTGCTTGGGCCTCGTTTGGTTCTTTGGTTTTGGGGGCTGGTATGACCCCCACCTTGATCCGGGTGCTACCTGCTACCCTGGAGCGCCGCGTGACCGCCGCTCTGCCAGCCCCTCTGCTTCCCCGGGGTAGTTCACTGCGCTGCAGTTTACTCCGTCTTGCATGGATGACTATTGCTCCCCTCCCCTGATCCCCCTCTGTGGACTGGTCTTGATTTACTTGGGAATGGAGTAATATACACACCCTCCGCGTGTTTCCTGCTACACATGCACGCACAGGTGCTGCGCCCCAACGAGCCGCTGCAGGTGCACCTAGCGCTCACCGGCACCGCCGGGTGAGGGACCCACTGCCTGCCTGCCTGCCTGCCTGCCTGCCTGCCTGCCTGCCTGCCTGCCTGCCTGCCTGCCTGCCTGCCTGCCTGCCTGCCTGCCTGCCTGCCTGCCTGCCTGCCTGCCTGCCTGCCCGCCTGCCTGCCTGCCCGCCTGCCTGCCTGCCTGTGTTATTGGCGCATGCATAAGTGGGTCACTTCTGTCCCAGTGTCCCCTCACTGCCTTCTCACTGCTCCCGCACCGCCCCCTCGCTGCCCCCGCACCTGACACACACGCGCGCGCAGTGAGATGCGTGTGCAGTGGAACACACGCGACGTGGGCGTGGCGCCGCAGGTGTGTGCACATGTGTGTGTATGTGTGTACGGGGTACATATGTGTGTGTACATGTGTGTATAAATACGTGTGTATGTGTGTATGCGTGCGAGGCCGGGCGTCGCTGAGGGTGCGCGAGTGGGCGAGTCCCCGAACGCGGGAAAGAGGGTGTTGTCAGAAATGGGTGGTCCAACTACCCATGAATTGCAACGTAACCTACTCTGAACATCATCCTACAACACCTCACTCACCGTGGTGCCGCCGTGTGTGTTTGTGCCGCGTGGCCCGCATCCGGCGCCGCTGTGTCACAGGTGCGCTGGGGCCCTGCGTCGGTGCCGTACTCGCCGCGCCGGGCTGCGCAGGGCTGCGTGGGCAAGAAGGACAAGAAGAAGAAGAAGGACGACGACGATGACGACGGCCCTGCCTACCCGCACACCGCCCCCGTGGACCGCTCGTTCGCGTACCAGCGGGAGGACATGTGCGGCGGCGCCGCCATCTCGGTGGGTGGGGGGTTAGTTCAATCCAATCCCAAAATAAACCATTGCCAACCCACCCCGGGGCTGGGGCCGTGAGTAGGGTATAGACGCGTGTACATTCGGAGTCTGACCGCGCGGCTGCGGCTGCGGCTGAGACTGGGTCAGGCTGGGAGGGCGGAAGCGTTTAGAAGCGCATGGAGGTAGCGGCTGTGGAGGACCTGCGAAGTGACCGGCGTTGGAGGTGTTCGGAGGTCAGGGCGTTCGTTGTGCGTGTGGCTCTCCACCACACCAAGTCCACAGTCGAACCCACAGTCGTCAACGCTGATTCACGTCACGGCTGCACATGCCGACCGCCCATGCCAACTGCACATGCCGACCGCACAAATGCGCGTGTGTGTGCAGGTGGGCTGGGTGGACGCCGGCACACACCACGTGGCCACCCTGACCGGCCTCAAGCCCGCCACCCGCTACTACTACCGCGTCGGAGACCCGCAGGTACGGCAGCGGGGGGTCAGTGTACGGCATCGGGCGGGGGGGGGGGGTGTCGTGCCGGGGGACCTTGTGCGGTCGGCGGGATGACGGTTGACAGGCAGTTGACCAGCAGCTGGGTTGGGGCGGGGGCGGGGGCGGGGTCGAATGGCGTGCTGCCGTATGAGTTCACCGCGTCACGCGGAGCACACCGGGCAGTTGGAAACATCTTCTATCAACGCCCAGGTGGCCGCCGCACCGCCGCCTACGACGTGTGTTTTACTACGAAACGGAAACGAGACCTACGACATCTACCGACATGTGTGCAACTGTGCACCGTATGTGTCGCAGCTACAGCCCGCTGTGCGAGCAGCACGCGTTGCGCTTTCACATGCGCCAGCATGCGGCCTTCGGACATGTCATATGCATGCGTGCCGTCTTTAAATAAGCAAATGAGCATGCGTGTCCGTTTGTTTCTGCTCGCGCCAGGGCGACGGCGGCTGGAGCAAGGAGTATTCTTTTGTGAGTGCGCCGCCTGCCGGGCCGGCCGGCACCGTCCGTGCGCTTTTCGTGGCAGACATGGGGCAAGCCGAGGTAAGGAGTGAGGAGGGGGAGGGGAGGAGGATGGGGAGGAGAAGGAATCGTTTAATTTTCCAGTCAAGGGTCGACGCCGGATCGCCTTCGTTCCAATGCTGCGGACTATGGCGTGGGGCATACTCAAAGCGCACTTGAAGCTCCAAACAGGTACCGTGTTTGCCGCAGCCTCGCAAACCGCGCGCCCGCTCTCCGCTCACCCACACCCTCACCGCAGGTGGACGGGTCTCTGGAGGGCAGCCAGATGCTTCCCTCGCTCAACACCACCATGCTCATGTACCGCGACACGCTGGCCTCCTACCGCGAGGCCGAGGCCAGCGGCGGCGCCGTGCCGCCGTACACGCTTCTGGTGCACAACGGCGACATCTCCTACTCCCGGTGGGTGCTGGCGTGCGCGCGCTGTGGGGCGTGGGGCGTGGGCAGCTCAGTTCCAGAACCCTAAGCAAGCCATCCGAAGGAACCCAAACCCGCCAGCGCTGCCCAGAGCGCGGAGATGGTGGCCGTGACCTGCGGGTCCTGCGCGCCCTTGAGTCTTGAGTATCTATAGTCTTGCCGTCGGTGTTGGGGCAGTGCACTCTCGTCCTAATCAAACCAAGACCCAGAGTGCGTGAGGTATTACCTGGCATTTTGTTTGTGGACACACCCACCCACCCACCCAAACACACCCACACACACGCACACCGCCCCATTCCCCCTCCCCTCCCCCATGCAGCGGCTTCTCCACGCAGTGGGACAACTTCATGCAGCAGATCGAGCCGGTGGCGGCTGCCATGCCGTACATGGTCACGCCGGGTAACCACGAGCGCGACTGGCCCGGCACGGGGGACGCCTTTGTTGTGGAGGACAGCGGCGGCGAGTGCGGTATACCCTTTGAGGCGCGCTTCCCCATGCCCTACCCGGGTGCGGTTGCGCGACTTGCGTCACCTGATTGTCTCGCTTGGCGTTCGTGTTTGTGCTGATGTGTGTTGTTTGTTTGTGCTCTGCTCTGCTCTGCCGTTGGGTGAGGTTGTGCGCCTCTTGGTGCCGCGTTCGTTTGTGGTGCGCTGGGTTATGTCAGAGCTACCTGGGTGGTTATGAACGCATGTGCGCTCCTCCGCAACCCTCAACCCGCGCAGGCAAGGACAAGATGTGGTACGCGTTCGAGTACGGCCCCGTATTCTTCCTACAGTACAGCACGGAGCACCGCTTCGGACCCGGCTCGGAGCAGTACCAGTTCATGGTCAAGGTGTGCGGGAGTTGACTGGGGCGCGGCGCGGGCTCTGTTGGTGTATGCATCTGTGTGTGTGTGTGTGTGTGGACGTGTGGTACGGTGCGTGCCGACCTCGCAAAGACGGGACGTGCGCATGTCGCTGTGTGTCTGAACGACGCACAAAGGACGGAGTCGGCGTGCATATGCAGTGGTCTGTATTATGTGTGACTGTTTTTGCTGGTGTTATGTGTCGTGTGTACTTGCATAAATGCCGATGTCACGCCGTGTGATACGATAAAACCCAGCCATTTCTCCGCACTAAGTTTGTTATTGCGCGTGCTGCGATGCAGACGCTGGCGTCCGTGGACCGCCGCCGGACGCCCTGGTTGGTGGTGGGCGGGCACCGCCCCATCTACGTCGCCTCCACCAACGCCAACTGGTGAGGGGGCCGCTGCACGCTTCTCTCACTGCGGCGGGAGGGACTGTCTCTCGTGCCCTCTGTTAAACCTGGTCCCGCTGCTCACTTCCGCTCCGCAAGCTACAGAGTCAATCATGCGTCCCGCTCCCCGGACCTTAAAACCCACTCCTCATTCCTCAACCCCCAGTCCTCCATTCCCACGCCCCACCCTTCCCACCCTCTTCAGGCCCGACGGCGACCAGCCAGTGGCCCAGTCGCTGCGGGACGCATATGAGGACCTGTACAAGCAGTACCAGGTGGGTGGGTGACTGCGTGTAAGGCACGGTGCCGGTCACGCAACACATACACACACGCACGCACGCTCACACACACGCGCCCTTCCAGCTCATTGGAATACACTTACCGTACTCCCGCCACCCACCAACACACGCCAGCACACGCCCATGACCCCGCTCCCACGCCCCCCACCCGCACGCCCCCACGGTCCCCCCGCCCTCTCCCACGCCCCCCACCCACACGCCCCCACGCCCCCCTCCCGTACGCCCCCCCACCCCCCCAACCCCCTGCAGGTGGACCTGACACTGCAGGGCCACCACCACACCTACCAGCGCACCTGCGCGCTCTACCGCGGCGCCTGCCAGCCGCCGCGGCCCGACGGCAGCCAGACGGCGCCGGTGCACCTGGTGACCGGGCACGCGGGCGCGGGGCTCAGCCTGAACGTGGCGAACCCGCTGCCGCCGTGGCTGGAGGTAAGGGGCAGGGTGGGAGCCGTGGGCTGATTTGGGGCTTGCTTGGGTTGCAGGGTGGTGGAGTGGCTGGGGGGGAGGGCACGGCGAGTGACATGGCAGGGGACTGCTGTGACGGCCGCTGTGAGCGCCAGGTATCGGGCCGTCCCTCACGTGTCTGAGTACGGCTTGCGCGTGGTTCTTTCCCACGCTTCGCGCCCGCGTGACCGCCTCTGCTTGACGGCTTGTCTGCTCCCGCCTGGTGCCCGCGCCGCCCTGCAGCACCTGGGCCTGTGGTGGGGCTATATGCGAATGGAGGTGAGGCGAGGGGGCGGGGTCCGGGGAGGGTGGAAGCAGCGGGGTAGATTGCATGGGTTACAAGAGGTAGGGACCTGCTGACGCAGTTCACGAGCCAGTGACGTGGAGAACGAACACCCTGCTCTGGACCCTACGGGCGTGCCGCCGCCTGCAGCGCCGTCGGCCTACTCAAGCTCTAGTAGGCTTGCTCCCATAGGACGCTCCTCCCGCCATACCGAACATGTGCGGGGTAGGCGACGGTGGCTGTGGCGATGGCGGGGGCCCTGGGCAGACGCCTAGCTCTTCTGCTGTACTGCGGCTCAAGCCGGGCGGCGTGCATCTGCAATATGCGTGCGCTGCCGCCATGGCACCCACCTGCCTAGTTGCCCTGCGCAACTCGCCTGGATTCAGGCACACACGGATCCAAACCGACGCCCGCCCCTGTCGCTGTCCCCGCGCAGGCCAACGCCACCTCCATGCGGGTTGAGATCGTGTCGGATGAGGACGGCCAGCTGATGGACAGCTTCGCGCTGAGCAAGCCCGCAGACTTCGGGGAGCGCTTCATGGCGGCAGCGGCGGCGGAGGCTGAGGCGGGCGCCAGGGGTTGAGGGCGGCAAGGGTGCAGGCGATTGGAGTGTACGCGTGCCGCTGGATGTGGGTTGGGCACACTGAAGTGTTCTACCTAGTACGTAGGAGCTGAGCGTGTCCATTTTATTGTAGTATTGCTATGTACGGGGTAATGGCGTTGCCGGGGGTTGACTGGGTAGTGTCTAGCAATGAGCGTTCATGCCACGATGTTGGGGTAGAGACCGTGGGTAGAGACCCGGTGCATAAATACAGCCGTTATAGGCTTGCGGCGTAGGATTGCTGCTGTGAATTTATTATGTGCCGTGCTGTGCACAGACCGCAGGCTGGCGATGGGAATAAAATTTACATGTTAGCGCCTGTGAGGCACTTTCGATGTCAGTCTGGTCAGGTCCATCCAGTCAAGTCGTGCTGTCAAGCGGAACGTGTGGTTCCCTGTCGAAGTCACAGGTGTCGTCTAACCACCTCGCTCGCGCATGCTTGGCATGCGTATTCTGTACAGTTGTACCAGCGTCCTGGTACCTGAAGACGAAAGCTAGAAGATCAGGGCATAAATGTAAAGCCATCGGTCCGCCACCACAGGGTGTCCACCCTTCACAGCACCCATACCCACACGTGCGGTGGTACTGGTGGAACAGACCGGTAGCGTCCGTGTCAAATAATCTATACTGAGGAATGCTCGCCACGCCGCCCAATCATCGGCTGCTTGACCAACGCATTGCTCTCAATTTGCATGAGACCACTCTCACATCCCCAGGGCGGTGAAAGCAAGCCCCGGCGTCAAGATGGATAGGCCCAGTCCAGCCGCGTCGTTTAGAAGAGCGAGGTCTTCTTCATGATCCTGTTGGGGAGCAGCGATAACACCTGGTCAAAAGGATGCGCATGTGGTGCTTCTGGCGGCTGCATACTCCTTGAGGAGGGTTACCGTGTGCACACGTGACAGAGCTGACCAGGACGCCGACACGCAGCCCGCAGAGGAACTAACACATCACTCACCGGATGAACTCGTCCTCGTCGATCTCGTTGTCGTCGTTGCGGTCCGCCTCCGCAATCATCTCTTGGAGCTCCTCCTCTGCGTACAGCCAGAGCGTGTGGACACGTCAGGCGGTGCACCAGTACGAAGTCTGCACATCCTTGGGGCCGGAGACGGCGCCTCCGCGGGCTGTCCCATCTTGTAAGGTTGCTTTCACGCTCGATCCCCGGCCAGCCTACTCACCAGTCAGGTTCTCGCCCAGCTCCTTGGCCACACGCCGGAGGTCCTGTGAAGACAAATAAGGAAGCGTTATTGTCTGTACGGTTCATGGCCCTGTCCCAGCCTCTCCTCAACCCGGACCCAGGCAACGCCCCCTCGACTACCCCACAATGCTCACCTTGATGGTGATGGTGCCCGAGTTGTCGTCGTCGAAGAGCCGGAACGCCTTCAGAATCTCCTCTCGAGAGTCACGCTCGCCCATCTTGGCGGTCATCATGGTCAGGAACTCCTCAAAGTCGATGGTGCCCGAGCCGTCCTTGTCAATCTCCGAGATCATCTTCTTGATCTGAGGGTTTGCAAGGGACGCCGCGCTTGAGGGTTAGGAAGCGGCGGTGCAACGCAAGCATGAGGTTCTGTCGTGCATGCATGCAACAAGTCTCGCGTTCTGGCATGCCAAGGCCTCCTTGGCCGCCGTCTATCTAACGCATGCGCGTTCAAGGCTGGCGGCCACAGACACGCCGTGTCACCGGCACACTTTGTCGCCGCTATGCCCACACCCACGCATGCAGATAAAGCATGTGCGCACGCCAAGACACGTTTCGCCCGCGCAGTACGCATCCCCTCTACGTCGCTGTAACGTGAAGTGTGCGAGCGCGGCTTAGTTCCCACTGAAGTTGGAAGGTCGGGAGTCCGCACCGACCGCATGCAAACTGCGACCTCTTTGTGCGTAAACATAGCTAATATACATCAGGCAAGCAAGGAAAGGGAAGACGCGCGGGTGAGCGCGCGATAACTCGCGGTCAATGTTACAGTCAACAATTGGAACACATGAAGCCCAAGAGGCGGTCTCACCTCCTCCTTCTTCGGCTCGAAGCCCAGAGCACGCATGGCCACCTTCAGCTCCTGTTAGAGCGAAAACGAGCGACGGAGCGGTCAGGTTTGAGCGCAGAAGGCGCAGGGACAGCCCGGGTACACTGTAGCGCGAGCTGGCCCAAGGCTGGCTCGTTGCAACAACATTCTGATGTCAGGCTGTATGCTGCATTGCTGAGAACGAAAGCTGGGCGCTGGAAGGTTCCCGGTTCGCTGGACGGATGCGGAGGAAGGCCAGGCTCAAAGCCGCGGGAGCGCGCGTACCTTGGCGTCGATGGTGCCGCTGCCATCGGTATCGAAGCTGCATGTATAGAAGTCAGGCACCGGGTCAAGTTCAAGCGCTGAAGTTCAAACAGAGGGCGCCTGGTCCAATTTCAATCTGCTGAGCGGCCCCAAGGTCATATAGGCTAACACCTACAGGTCGAATGCCTCGCGGATCTCCTGCTTCTGCTCCTCAGTCAGGCCAACGCGGCCCTTCTTCTGGTCCCGACGAGCGGAGACGACGGTCTTTGCCTTGTAGCTCATGTTTTCGACTTAGGAAGCTAGAACGGTTTTGATAAATGATCAGGCTTTGTGGCGGGTTAGGTTCTACGTGAGGTCGAGCCCGGTCAAGGCTCCGAAATTTTGAGCGCATGGGCACAATTCTGAGCCCCATCCCGGTCTGAGCTCCAGCAGCAGACTTACACGAAAGAGCTGCGTCCATCATCAATCTGATCAAGAAAACGTACACTCACAACATCTAGGCTCACGGCCAGTGGAGCTACCTGCTGCAGAAGACTGTTGCGGGCAAATTTCACTGCCGGTACCTGGGCACGCAACAATTTTGAGCAGCTGCAGTCGCGTCGGAACTTTCGTCAGTACTGTCTCTGTATTGTAGACTTTGTGCTTACCGCACGCGCACGGCAGCCCTTCTCCGAGACTCGGCCATGTCGCTAAACGCGAGTGCCAGCCGCTGCCGCGCAAGCGCTCGACAGTGCGGAATGCGCATGTCGCTGTCGCGCCTACAACATGGCTTTCGGGCATCTGCGACGACCGTGTCGCAGCGCTGTCCACGCATCGTCATCCCCGCTGCCTGCACGCAGCTCGACGCACTGACCCCACCTGCTGAATCGACCCCAGGTCAGCAGCAGCCGGCGCAGCCGCGCTCGCTGACTGCGCTTGAACGGGTCCGGCTTGTGGCGCTTGCAGCTGCCGCCGCCGCCGCTCTGGTGAGTGAAAGAATCAGCTGTAACCCAGCTAGCCCGGCCTTGGTACGGTACGACTAGCATGGAGGCGGTACGGAATCCCCCCGCAATGAGCTGTGTATTTCCTATTCGTGGCATGGGCGCTTGTACTGTACGCACCTACATACCGTGGCATACCCAGTCAGCTCCCGCCTACACGTGTGTCTCTCCACGCGACTTGACATTACAGGAGCGTGAATGCGTTCATGTGCGGGGCGCAGGTGCTGGGTCCTGCTGACGAGGCGCAGGCGGCGCGCAGCGGCGGGCGAGTGGGCGGCCACCGTGGCCACCACGCCGGCATGACGCTGCGCAAGCGGTGAGCGGCTGGACCGGGGGGGAAGGGGGCCGGAGGGCGGCGGGGGGGGGGGGGTAGCCGTCCATGCGAGGTGGGAGCAAGAGCACGGTAACGACGTACCAACAGCCCAGGGCCCACGGAGGGTGGACGCGTGGATGGGTCCGCACAACATCTCCACCCTCAACCCAGCGACCCAACCTCTCCCCACCACCACCACCACCACCGCCATCACCACCAACCATCCATGCAGGTCCTCCGCCTCCCTCTCCTCGACCTCCCTCTCCGGCTCGGGCTCCACCTCCTCCGCCTCCCGGCGACACCACGTGCCCATGTCCATGCGCCTGCGCGCCGCCCCCCGCGCCGGCTCCCACACCGGCTCCCACACCGGCTCCCACACCGGCTCATACGCCGGCTCATACGCCGGCTCATACGCCGGCGCCGCCCGCAGCAGCGGCAACAGCGGCGGCAGAGTCCGGGGCAGCTACGGCAGCTACGGCAGCGGCGTGGCTGCGGGCGCGGGGCTTGGGTTGGGTGACCCCTCGCTGACTGTGTCGGCGATGCAGCAGGCAGTGCACACCGTGCAGGTGAGGGGGGAGGGAGAGGGGAAGGGGAAGGGAAAAGGGAGGGGACAAGGGAGGCGGAGGGGCGAGGGAGGGGGGGATTAGGTTATGCCATTACGGCCACCACCGCCATCACCACCACCACCACCATCAGCGCCACAGCCACCGCCTCTCATTCATGACAACTCTTGCGCCCACCATCGCCATCGGGACCACCTGCATCGCGGCTGCCCCGCAGGGCGGCGTGCGCCCCCCGCTGCTGCTAGGCGACATGCTGGCGTACCCCGACCTGGCGGCGGGCATTGACCTGGAGGTAAGGGGGTGAGGGTGAGGGTGAGGGTGAAGGTGAAGGTGAAGGTGAAGGTGAGGGTGCGGGTGACAATGGGTGAGTGGGTGCCTGGGTGGGTGGGGGTGATAGGAAAGCACAAAGGAACACGTTCGGCGGACGTGTGTGCTTGCAAAGACAAGTGAAAGGTTCCCCTCCTCCTCATTCCTCCTCCCCACTCCTCCTCCGCTCTCCCTCTCATCCTCTCAGGCTCTGCCGCTGTGGGCCTCGCTGCTGGGTCTGGCGGGCGCCAACGGTCTGGGGCTGGCGGTGGTGGTCGCCATACTGAGGAACATGCAGGTGTGGGGGGGGAAGGGGGGAGGGTAGAGTGTCGCCGCCCCCTGCCTGAAACCCGCTCTTCCACCGCCTCATATGCCTCCCACCGTTCGCACGAATGGCTATCGTCCCCCCTCCCCGTTAACGGCTTCTCAATCTTCAGTGCAACATGTTCCGCTCCATCTGTGCAACCCCCCGAACCAAAACCCCATGTTTGCAACCCCCTAACCAACCAAATTCACCCCCCCCCCACGCCGCAGGACGAGTCGGAGCCGGTGTCGGTGGTCAAGGTGCAGGTGGCCATGTTGGAGCGGCGGCCGCAGCTGCAGTCGCGCCTGGCGGAGCTCAGTGGCATGATGCAGGTGGGGGCGAAGGGAGGTGGGGGCGTGGGGGGAGGAGGCGTGGCGTCATCTTCCACGCACTGCGTCCACAGCAGTGTAGCGTACATCGCACTCTCTCCCACGCGCGCGCGCACACACGCGCGCGTACACACGCACACACACACACACACACATACACACACACGCACACGCACACACACGCACAGGTGGGGCAGCAGGGCGCCTGGCTCATTCTGGAGGAGGCCATCCTGCAGCTGCTGCAGCACCAGGTGGGAGGGGGCGGCAGGGGAGGGGGGGCGGGGAAGGGGGGGTGCGTGGTGGGGTTAACGTTGAACCAATCCCGTAAGGAAACAGTCGCGGGTGCGGTGATTTCATGATTTATTAAGAAGTGAAGGCGCAGGGGGGTTAGAGATCTTCCAAACCCAACTGAACCAAGACCCAGAACCAGAAGTGTGTGTGGGCGGTGTGTTTTATGTGGGGTTCGGCACCGCTGCATCAACACTCCCCCTCCTCATGACCGCCTCCCGCACTTCCACACTCCCCCCATCCGCCCCACACCCACCCCTGTCTACTATCTTCCACTTCCTTAATTAAGCAGGAATGGCTACCCCCCCCCCCCCACTTTCTACACAGAGCCACATCGCCTACGGCTCCGTGTCGAAGCAGCAGCTGTCCTCCAAGAAAAAGGCCTACGCCGCCTTCGGGGCTCTGGCGGAGGCGGAGGCGGCCAAGGCGCGGCGGGAGGAGGTGAGGCGGCGGGCGGAGGGGGGGAAGGGGTTGCGGGGGTTGGCGGGGGCTGGGAGGGCGGGCGCGGGGACCGGTGTGCGGGGCGGTGATGGTGATGTGTTTGTTGTGTGGGGAGCTGGCGGGGGCGGGGCCGGGAAGGGGTGCGGTGTTTGTTTACAGTGGTGTGGTGGAGGTACAGGAGGATGCGAGCTTGCTTAAAGTTAAAGGGTGAGAGCCGTCGGGGGTTGAGGGCGCGGCTCGCGTCGAGCCCAATGCTTCGGTCGACACCGCCGTCTTTTCACTGGTCGTGGTCCCTCTGCCCCCCCCCCCTCCTCGCTCTTTCGCATTTGGTTCGTTATAGTTTTGGCTGGTATCTACAATGCCCCTCCACCCATCTTCCACCTCCACTCCACTTCCCCTCCCCCACTGCGCTTGCCCAGTGCTTTGACCTTGCAACCCCTCCACCCCTCTTCCACCTCCACCCCTCTCCCCCCCCCACCCCACGCCTGCTCAGTCCGTGGTGCGTCACATCGGCGAGACGCAGTCGGACGACGAGGCCGAGTCCGGCGGCAGCGGCGGCGGCGGCGGCGGCTTCCTGGGCGGCCTGCTGGGCAGCATGGGCATGGGCGGCGGCGCGGCGGCCAAGGAGATCACGGTGGTGACGCTGCTGCTCGCCACTCGCGGCAAACTGGACATTCCAGATCGGGTAGGTCGTGTGTTGGAATCAAGAGGACTCAAGGGAAAACATCCTGGTATCGTGGTGCACCAGGTTACACGATAGAGAATGTGTGTGGATGTGTGTGGAAGGCAGCAGAGTGTAAAGGTCGTCTTGGTGCTTAGTTGACCATGTGTTAAAAACGCAACGAAAGCCCCCCCAGACGACGCCGGGGTTACTTGACCGTGTGTGTGTGTGTATGTGTGTGTGTGTGTGTCCTGTGTGTCCTGTGTGTTGTGGGGCCTCCCGCCTGGACGCAGGTGTCGGACTGGAAGGGGCTGCGGCACGCCATGCAGCAGGTGCGTGCAGTGGGGGAGGATGAGGGAGGGAGGGAGGGAG
>NC_057014.1:2011893-2032116 GCF_000002595.2 Chlamydomonas reinhardtii | reverse complement strand
TGTGCGTGTGTGTGTGCCCGTCTCAACCAACCTCCTCAAACGCCCTCCCACCACACGCTTTCCCATGCCGACACACCTGCCCAGCTGGGTCCCCGCTCATCAAACACCTCTCACCGCGCACGCCACACCGCCCTGTGGCCGTGTACACCTGCACTCTGCGCCCCACACCAGCCCCGCCCCAAACCAACCAACACCCCAAACCAACCCACCACCACCTGCAGGTGACGGGCCTGTCCTCCGACCGCATCATGGCCGTGGAGCTGCTGTGGACGCCGCGCTCCGAGTCCGACTACCTCACCATCCCGCAGATGGAGGCCGACTACCCAGACCTGGTGCCGCTGGGGCCAGCCAGCCCGCACCCACAGGGCGCGGCGGCCTCAGGTTCGGGCAAGTGAGCGGATGGGCGCGAGCGGGCGCATGGGCTTGTTGCGCCCTGCATGCATGGCGGGTTGTTGTTTGGGTTTTGGCACGTGTTTGGGGCGGGGCTGGTGTGGGGCGCAGAGTGCAGGTGTACACGGCCACAGGGCGGTGTGGCGTGCGCGGTGAGAGGTGTTTGATGAGCGGGGACCCAGCTGGGCAGGTGTGTCGGCATGGGAAAGCGTGTGGTGGGAGGGCGTTTGAGGAGGTTGGTTGAGACGGGCACACACACACGCACACACACGTTTACCTTTGCTTTTTGCACAGACTCGCGCGTGATGAATTGAAGTACAACGCGAGGGTTGCGGGGATGGTGGGTTGAGTACAGTGCAGCGTGCAATGACGATGTGAAGCTGATGCTTGAGTGGCAGGTGCCGTATACGCTATACAGTCACGGAAGTGACTGTAAGCACGGCTGTCATTGGCTAGTTTGTTGGGGGGGCCTAAACTGTGTGCACATGTAGGCATAGGCATCAGCAAATCAGTGTTTGACTGGCATTCCTAGCTCACACACCTACCTGCACAATTCGGATTTTCTTCTTTCATCCTCCGAAGAAATCTGCAGCAGTGCGCGTGCCTAAGAAGGGGCATTCCCTTTGACCAGCTTTGACTGTTGATTATGACTGTGTTGCCGTGGTTTCTGCTGTGTGCACATGCGCTGTGTACTATTGCATTGCGGGAGTTGTGGCAGCATGCGAGTGTTATTCTTGACGGGTGACAGTACACCAATGCAGTAGACTGAGTAGAGTGACGTTTTGCGTTGCAATGCCGCGAAAGCACTTCGTAGCGAGAGTGCGCATATGCGCTGATTTGCGGAACAACGCAGGTGGGCAGCCCGTGCAGCCTGTATGTAAAGTCATGCTGTCAAAGGCAAGGGCCTTCCTCTCCTCACTCCCCTGGTGTGTGAAGCATTCAGAGCCTGTGCCGTTGGGCTGTAGTGGCGTGGTGGCGCCTGGCGGGCACACGCAACGGGCGCGGGGGCGACGAAGGGCCCGGGCGGCATGCATGGAAGGCAGGCGGACTGCGTCCAGCACATGGCAAACAGCATAAGAGTGAAACGGCCTGGCACCCAGCCTTGCTGGAGCTTTGATGAATGGATGGGTGCGGCTGTGTGGGGCTGCGGGGCCGTTTGGTCAAACCACACAGTGGCCGGGGCCGGGGCGTTCGGGCGTTACCGGCACTGCGGCCCGTGCCGGCAGTTAATGCTGGTACAGAGACGCGTCGTGCACGTTGAGCTCTGCGCATTGGCACCGCTGGGTTGAGGCTCTCGCAGGCACGCACACGCTGGCACTGGCTGGCACGCACCTCCCCCACCTCCTCGAACCTTGGCAAGCAACAAAGCCGCAGCGCATGCGGCATGCCGGTTCCCGCCTCGTCACACCCCTCGAGCGGGCAAACCCGCAGCCCCCCTGCCTCTGAAAGTCTGCCGACCGCAAGCTCGTCCAGATGACCTTCGAGGCTTCGGCCCTTCGTAGCGTAACAGCATAAGGGGCGGGTTGTCCCTTCAGTTGTAACCTCGCATCCATAACCGTCGTGCCGGCATGCCAGCCCAGCGCTCCTTGGGTTTGCTCCTGAACCTCTCGTACTCCGTTCGTCATGAGACGGCTACGGGCTAGTCCCGTGGGTTAACCCCCAACATGTAGCCCGCAGTGCTGCAGTCACCGGCCCTCAGGCCGCGGCAGCCCACACGCAGGCTGTGTGCCGCTGTTGGACGCCGCCTGGGCCTGGCCGCTTGCGCATAGTCGCGCACCGCCGTACACAGTCGTACGTCAGCGCGCTCACCAACGCGGGTGAGGGGCCAGCGCCTGACGGGTAAACGCTCAAGGCAGCAGGCTATTGTGCCGTGTTACTGCCGTGCCCGCCCCAAGGAGGCCGTGCTTGGAGCCTCTGCATCCCGCTCTTCATGCCTGGGCAGCCAGCACCATCAGCCAGCAAGGGTTTTACGCCGCACCAAGCGTGTCTCCAGCTCTATTCGTAACGGCGCGCTGATACCAATAATGCTGTAGGGAATATTTGCATTACGCAGTTTGTAAGGCTGAACGCGCAAGAATGGAGTGGCGCAACTTCGTCGCGCCGAACCAGCAGTTGCTGATGCGAGCGCACACGAGAAATGTGATAGCCAGGACTGTGCCCGAGATGTCCTTCGTCGACGAGAACGCAGAGCTTGCTCATTCGCTCGACTTGCTGTACTATGGCGTGGGATGGAATTGGCTTCAGAGCGCGAAGGACGCGGAGCACCTAGAGATGGATGCGGTGATGGCTTCAACGACGGTAGGTCAGAGTTTACGCTGGCGGGCAGCCGGGCCTGTTTCGCAACCGGTGCGTCTAGAAGTGGGCCCCAGGGGAGGCACTAGGGCTCGGCCCCCGGTCCAGCACCCCAACCACCTTCGGCGGGAATGGGAAGGGGATGGAGGGAATTTGTTCCCCGAATCCGCGTTATGGATATCAGGCAAGGACGGCGGCTACGGGCTTGGGGATATGGCGTAGCAGGGGCTAGAGCGTTGATCCGCAGGGGCAGGTTCTATCGCCAGTACCCGCCCAAAGCCTGTTTCGGTAGTGTTGTGGCAGAGCCGAACCGCGTGTAGGCAAAGCACGTGTGGGCACGTGGATGTGCCGGATTCGTGCCAGCGGCACTCCCCAACACCCCTCCGTCAAGATTTCCAGAGCCAACCACCCCGACCGCACCATCAGCGCTTGCCCGCCCAACCCGCTCGCTGCCACCCCCCCTTTGCCTCCGTCTGCCCGACCGACCGATCCCCCGCCTCGTCCCCCTCCCTCTTCAGTCCCCCTCCCTCTTCACTACCCCTCCCTCTTCACCCCCCCTCCCTCTTCACTCCCCCTCCCTCTTCGCTCCCCCTCCCTCTTCACTCCCCCTCCCACTTCACTCCCCCTCCCTCTTCACGCCCCCTCCCCACATGCAGGACAACGACCATCAGGGCATAGGTGGGCGCCAGTGTGTGTTAAAGAGCACAAGGAAAACATAGCGCAAAGTCAGTGTATGCGATGCAGCAAAGCCTGTGTGTGTATGTGTGTGTGTGTGTGTGTGTGTGTGTGTGTGTGTGTGTGTGTGTGTGTGTGTGTCTGTGTGTGTGTGGTGCGTGTGTGTGTGCGGGGGGCGGGAAGGGGGGGGCGGCGTGGCTGGTGGCCGCCAGCGGTCCCGCCGGTGTGCACCCAACACATGTTTTTACGGAGACGGAGACCTTCCTCCCCGTCCACCACTTCCTAAGCAAAACATGATTGTAACCCCACGCCCACACATGCCCACACAGAGAACACGCTGGAAGTGGGCACAGACAGCTTCTGGTCTAGCACCGGCGCCCGAACCACTGCGCCCGGAGAGTGTGAGCACCGTAGTTGTGGTTTATTTAATAGTAGCAGGCGGATGGGACGGGACTTTCTGGGTTTATCGCCACCCGTGTGCTTTCGTCGTAGTGCCCCATTGGCCCTGTCATGGCATCCTGTACTTTGATCGACCCCACATGACGGCATGGTTTGGCAATCCCCCCTGGGTCCTGGTTTTCCTGGTTTACGGGAATGACCTCCCCCCCCCCCTCTCCTCATTCGCCCCTTGGCCTTACGCGCCCAAACCTTCACACCATTCACGACCACCACCACCACCACCACCACCGCCACCACCGCCACCGCCACCCTCATCACCACACCGTACCGTACCATACCGCACCGCCGTACAGCGCTGCTGTACCGGCTGCAGGCGCCGCTGGCTGTACGGGTGTCGTACGTTAGCCTGGGCGTGTACCGGGCCATGTACCAGCACGGGTAAGCGGGGGGGGGGGGCGGGCGGGGGGACAGGGGGTTTGAGGGGGTGGTGGGCGGGCGGCTCAAGAGGCAGGAATAAGGAAGTGCAGTGCTAAATGGCTTGTCGGCCGTGCCGACAAGGATGAGGCGGCAAGGGCATGCTGTTCTATGACGTGGTACGGTGGGGCGTGGGGTCCTCCTCCTCATGCCTGCTCATCCCTTTCCATTCGTACCCACAGCGCAAGCCTGAGAACGAAACACCCTCCTCCACCTTCGCCCCCGTCCTCCCTCCCTCGCCTGCCCCCTCAGAGACCCCATGTACCCGCCCCGCTACGTGTCCTTCCTCACCGGCCCCACCCCCACTCAGCTCTACCCCGCCTCCCCAGTCTACCCCGTGCGCCTAACCGACGGCCAGCAGGTGCGCCCGTGTGTGTGGAGGTGCGGCCGTGTGTGTGTGTGTGTGTTAGAAAAAAACAACAAAACGAAACGTGTGTGTGTGTGTGGTGGGGGGCGCGGCTGTGTGTGTGGGGGGGGGGCGCGGAAGGGCGGGTCCAACAGGATGGGTTAGAGGCCGTGTGTGTGTGTGGGGGGGGGTGCGGCAGGGTGGGTGCGGCAGGGTGGGAGAGAGGCCGTGTGGGTGGGTGCGGCAGGGTGGGCGCGGCAGGGGGCGCGGGACAGGGTGGGAGAGCGCTGTTGCGTTTGGTGTTGGTTTTGGGTTTTGGGTGTCGGGCCGTTGGGTTCAGCTGCGAGGCGCTCGAACTTTCTTGTATGTCGCACGCTCCCTCTCACACACATTTCTATACTCAGGGGATGGTCTTGCACGCGGGGGCCTCGAACCCAAACTCACCCGTGTGTTTGGGCGCCAGATCTCCCACGTCCCCCCTGCCGCCCTGACACGCCCTCACACGCCCTCGCTCCCGCAGGTGTTTGCGCTGTCGCCGTGTGCGCCGCTGTGCCGCTACCTCATGGTGCGCATGCACGGCCGCGCGCAGAAGCAATGGGAGGGTGAGTCGTGACAGTCGTGAGTCTTGCGGCGTGTCAGATGGAGCGGCAGCGGCGGGCGGTGGCAGCGGGGGCTGGCGGGGCTGGCGGCGGGGGCGCCTGACATACTGTCTGAGTAGCGGCATGTCGCCGTCGTGTCGGAGAGACACAATAGCAAGGGATTGGGGCCGTGACGTAAGCTGCGTCGACCTGCGGCGCCCTCGAATCGCGCACACAAATATCCGGCAAAAAGCGTTGGGCTTGCGGTCAGTTGCGGAATGCGCCGCACGTACTTGGGCGCTCACGTGTACATGCACGCATGTGTGTCGATCCATGCCCGTCTTCCCAAGTCTTCTCCTTGGACCTAGCCTCGCGGACGGACATGAACTGGCTGAAGTGTCTGCTTGTACTGCACGTGTGATGTACTGCACGTGTGATTGTGCTGCACGTGTGCCGCCAGATGCCAGGTACTACATTGCCGTACGGGCTGTAGCGGCACACGGCCGCCCGGCGCCGCTGTCGGAGTTGCAGAAGGTGCGTCTGTGTTGTGTGTCCATGCCCAAACGCCGCAGATGCTTACACATGCCTGCGCGTGTGTGTGCGTGCATGTTCGTGTTCGTGTGTGGAGGCGGTGGGGAACCTTCGCCACCCCTCCTGCACCACTGTTTGTCCTCAGCAACTTAGCCGCTGCCATCGCACGAGCACACCGCGCAAACCGCCGCCACACGGCCCAAACCGCCACACCTGCTACCCAGCCGCGTTTCGGGTGTGCTGTTGCGGCGGCGGCGGCGGAGAGGAGGTTCTGGTTGCAGCGGAGGAGTAGCAGATGTAGCTGCGAACGGGGCGCGGCGCGGGCGGTGTGCGTGAAAAGCAGCTGCCGCCGCCGGCTGCGCGTGCGTGTCACTTGCTGTCCTTCTCACCCGCCGACACGTCCACGCACACACACACACACACACACACACACACACACACACACACACATGTATCGCATACGCTGTCTTGCGCTTTGTTTTCCTTGTGCTCTTCAAACAAACAACCCGCCGCGCAGGTGTCTCGCCTGACGGCGGGCCTGGGGCTGACGTGGCACAACACACGCGGCCTGTCGCCAGCGTCACTGGCCACACGAGCCGCCGCGGAGCCTTCCGCCGCTGCCACTGCCGCAGCAGCGGTGGCGGTGGCGGCGCCAGAGGCCGCGGCCGCGGACATAGCTATGCCTGACGCCGCCGCCGCCGCCACGGATGCGGCAGTGGCCGAGCGGCATCATCCGGGTGTTCTGCCAGCGGCGGCAGCAGCAGCGGCGGAGCCTGGTGGCGCTGCGGAGGAGGCGGAGGCCGAGGTGGAGGAGGAGGTGGCGGAGGTGGCGGAGGAGGTGAATTCGGATTCAGAGGAAGAGGATGAGGAGGAGGATGAGGATGAGGAGGAAGATGCAGAGGAGGCGGAGCCGCTGGCGCCGGCGGCGGGGGAGGCGGCGGCGGCGGGCGTGCCCCTGCCGCGAGCCGAGGTGTTTGACGTTCGGCGGCTGCAGCAGCAACGCCTGCAAGTGCGCGGCGGCGGCGGTGAGTGCGTTAATGAGTTTGGGTTGGGGCATGTTTGGCGACTGCGCTGTTGGCGCCGCTCGTCTCTACCGCTCTCTTCGGCAGAGTGGCAAGATGCCTAAGGTTTTGAATGGATTGAGGGCCCCCGCTCTCCACCGCGTCAAATGACGCGACTCAATAATCTCTGTCATTATCACAGCTCCGCCTCTGTGCATTGTCGTTTCGCAAAGTTGTCCAGCAACGTTTGACCCTGCAGCATACGGTTTAACTTGGATCGCGCTTGCTCCCTCTGCCTCTCCACCCCCCGTGCCAGGCGCCGTGCCTGCCTGGACCTGCACCTCCTCCTCCCTGCCCTGGCGGCGGCAGCACCGGCGGCGGCAGCGCGCCCCGGGGCGCGGCGCCGGCGGCGGCGCCGGATTCAGTGCTGGCGGGCAAGTCCCCAGCATAGCCGCAGAGGCGGCGGCTGTTATGGAGGTAGTTGCTCCCAGGAGTGGGGCCGCCGCCAGTGGCGGCACCCACAGTAGCAGCGGCGGCGCCAGCAGCGGCGCCGGCGAAGGCTCCGGAGCGGAGGGCGGCGGTGTGGATGACGCGGCTGTTCTGCTTGATCGGCGGCCGGCTGTGACCGGGCCCACGGCCTGCGAGATGCGGTTGCTGGCGGCGCGGCAGCAGCTGAGCAGGTGCGGGCGCATGAGGGCTTCGCGTTCCACGGGCGTGCGGGGTCACAAGTTGGGGATGAATTGAAAGCTCTATAGAGTAAAGTAACAAAAATGGGGGTTGCAGTTTTGCGGCTTGTGGCAGGGTGATTGTGACTAGATACATGCAGAGCCGGAGCCACCACGCCTGCACACCTAGCGACCGCCTACACCACCTCGCATTGCATGCTGCGTTTGCGTTTCCTACAGCAGTCAAAAGTAAAGTAAAGCAAAGTAATGAAAAGTAAAAACATGCTGTTATTCATGACTCTTGTGCGCTACCGTATCCTTGTGGCGATTTTTGCTCATGGCGCCACCACGGCCCCTCCACCGCAGGCTCGTTCGGCATCTGGCTCACGTGCCCTGGGAAGAGTCTTTCCACATCCTCAGCGGCGGCGGCCAGCAGCCGCCCCGCACGCCACCAGTGAAGGCGATTCCGGCGCGGCGCTTCAGCGCTCTCCAGGTGCTGGCGGCAGAGGGGCTGCCGCCCGGCGTGCTGCCCGCCGCCACCGCGCGCGCCGCCAAGGTGGCGGCGCGCGCCGCCGAGCGGGCGCTCCCCCGCCCGCCGGGCAGTCGCAGCGGCGGCGGCGGCGGCGGCGGCGGCGGCGCGCCGCCAGACGGCGACGACGTCGCGGAGCGCATGATGCAGCTGCTGCTGATGCCGGTGCCCGAAGGGCGGGAGAGCGCCACCGCCGCCGCCGCCGCGGCCGGAGGTGGCGGCGGCGGCGCGTCGGAGGCGGCGGCGCTGCAGCGCCGCATCACACGCCTGGCGGCGATCGTGTCGCGCGGCCGTGAGGCGCGTGCTGCGCTGTCGTACCTCATGTTGTCGTACCCGGTGATGGGCACGAGCATGCCCGCGCTGCGCTGCCATGCTACGGTGCACCATGGTTTGCTGGAGGCGGAGGCGAAGCTGGCGGCGGTGCAGCTGGAGGCGGCGGCGGCCAGCAAGGCCAGCGGCGTGGCGGCGGCGGAGCAGCGCGTGGCGGCGGCGGCGGCCAACGTGGCGGCGGCGCGCGCGGCGCTGGCGGCGGCGCGGGCGGAGGTGGAGTCAGATGCGGCGGATACGACGGCCGCGGCGGCGCCTGGGGCGGCTGCGACGCAGGCGGGCGGCGGCGCAACCGCGATGGAGGAGGCCGGGAGCACAGTGGCAGCAGCAGCAGCAGCAGCGGCAGCAGCCTCGGTGGCGGCGGCGGAGCCGCCGCCAGCCGTGCGGCGGCGCCACCTCCGGGCGGCGGTGGCGGCGGCGGCGGGTCTGCTGCCGTACCTCCCCGGCCGTGTGCTGTTCGTACAGCTGCCGGGAGGCGCCGTGGGGCCGTGGGCCCGGCATGGGCTGACGGGGTTGGGGCTACCGCTTCCGGCGGGCGCGGCCGTCGCCGCAGACGGCTGCGTGGCGGCTACTGTCACTGGCGGCGGCGGCGGCGGTGGCGCGGCGCCGATGGAAGTGGATGCAGCGGCGGCCGGTTCTGGATCCAGGGAGGACGGCGGCGGCGACGGCGGCAACGGGTGGCTGGTCTCAATCCATGACTTCGAGCATCTCCTGACTAGTGGTTCCACGTAACCTGGATCCGGATCTTGGACCATCAGGGTGCAGCAGCTCCTTGCCGGCTTCGTACGGTACGACGGACGTCTCCGTTTGTCGAGTGGCGGTCGCCACGGTTGCAGAACAAGTTTCTTAACTGCATCAGAGCTACAGAGAGCGTCTCGTGTGCCTGGGCAGGCAGGTCTGGCTGGCACTCCGTCGGCGGTTTCAGATGTGCAGGAGCAGGAGCTGCGGCAATTGCAGCGGCAATGGCAGGAGCTGTAGAAGCATCGGCAGCAACAGCAGAAGCAGAAGGAGCGGGAGCGGGCCGAGGCTTTCCCAGGCCAAGCCCATGGCAAGCCCAGGCCCCATGGCGAAGCCAGGGCTACATGGCATATCCAGGACAGCCAGCAGTACTGGAACGCTGTGGTTGCAGTCGGCGGTCATGCGTACGGTCGGGGGTGTTCAGGCGCTGCGAGTGAGCACGTATGCAAAGGAACGGTGGGGCCACACAAGGCACGGCATCATAAAGGCATGGCTGTTGGCACGTGCTGTTTTCGACGGCCGGAGCTCTGAAAGCTTGGGCCAAGCACGGACTGCCTGGCGCGCCTCACGTGTGGGTCGTGTGGGCACTGGAACGGTTGAGGGGCAGCTGCTGCACGCAAGTTTTTCGTTAGGTTGATTGGAGTTTGGTTGTGTTGCTGAATTATGTGGAGATTGGTTGTGTTGTTGTCCAGTTCGTATGGGGCTACAACTCAAGCGTCGCCACAGCTGCGAAATAGTGCGATGAAGATTAGGCAGTCCAACGATTTTCGGTGAAGTTGCGTCTAAAGTTGCGTCACGTTGTCGAAATTAAACATTATTGGAGTACTTATACGTTGTGTTAAATTGCAATTACTCAAACGTGAAGATGCGTGTTCCCAATTGATTTCGCTGCTCGTTGCTTGTTCTGAGGAGCGTCCTTGCGCATCACTAGAAACGTCAACATGACTACATGAATTTCGCATAGGTGCGACTTTATCCGCGGGCAGTTCTGCGGAGGGCAGGCTGCGAGGCTTGGACACATAGCGTAGGCCGTTTCCCGTGAGCTTCTGGGTACCGACATGCCCAAAGACTGCATTACGGCCCGCCGTCAGGGTTAAGGAGGGCTATCGGGCAACACAAAGTTCCGACCCTGGAGCGGAGCAATTGTCTCTCGTCGAGCCTCTCCGCGGCGCCGGGCCCGGGACACCTTGTGGAAATCACATCAGCGCATACTTGTCGCGGGGCCAGTCCTGGGCACGACTCGGGCCTGCGCCTTCGCTGCAGGCGCTGGGCATGCTAGCCTCCCCAAGCCTGGTGCACAGCGGCCGAGCTCGTGCAGCCTAGCTGCAACGCCCAGTTGCATGGACCACGACGCTTTCACCGAGCAACCTTACCAACGCGGCGGGGCAGCGAGATTGTGAACAGCCACGTACCGGCACGCCCTGCGTGCGCCGTGTCTAAGACTGGGCGCCCAGGACCCCGACCATCGACCATCTCGACATCCCGGCACCTCAGCCTAATGGCCGAAGCCGGAGGCGGCTCCAAAAAGGGCACCGGCCGTCTTCACTCGGCTGAGCCGGGCTCCCCCTCCGCCGGCGACGGCGGAGCCGGCCCTAGCGGCAGCACCTCGCCCTCGCCGCCTCGAACCGGCGGCGGCAGCGGCAGCAGTCGGGCGCCGCCGCCGGGCACCACTCGCAAGTGCCCCGAGTGCCTCCGAAACTACAAGGGCAAATGGTACCGACACAAACACATAGACGGCGAGTACACCTGTGATGGCTGCTATCGCTTCTACCTGAAGAACGATCACTACAAGCCGGCCTCGTCGCCAGGCACAGCCGGCGGCACTGGCGGCACTGGCGGCGGCGACGCCGTCGCCGGCGGCGGCGGCGACGAGGAGGAGGAAAGCGTCGCTGCGGGCGGCGGCGGCGGAGGCGGCGGCGGCACCGCCGCCGCGGCCAGCGGCGGTGGCAAGCGCGGCGTGAAGCGTAAGGCCGACACGTCGCCGCCGCCGGACCAAGGCAGCGGCGGAAGTGGTGCTGATGGCGGCGGTGGCGGCGGCGGCGGCGGCACTCGAGGTGGCGCCAGCTGCAAAAAACGTGGGCGCCTAAACGAAGACGCAGACGACCCTGCTGGCGGTGGCGCCGGTGGCGGCGAGGGCGCTGTGGCAGAGTCGCAGCACGGCCCGGGCGACGTCAAGACCTTTGCTCGCCGCCGCTCGTCACAAGACGGGGCGGCGGCGGCCGGCGCCGCCGCCAGCGGGCGAGGCCGCGCCAGTCGCGGCCGCGGCCGCACCTCGGCATCTGGGTCGGAGGACATCGGCGGCGGCGGCGGCGGCGCTGCGCAGGCGGGGCGAGTTGCCGCAGGCTCGGCAACAGCAACAGCAGCGGCGGCGGCAGCGGCAGCGGGGCTCTCCACCATCACTGAGGAAGAGGGCACCGCCGACGCGGCGGCGCCGGCGAACTCGGCGGCGGCACCAGTGGGTCCGGAGCCGGACGGAGAGGAATCCCGAGCAGACGCGGGCGCAGATGCGGGGGCGGCGGCGGCGGGTGCGGATCTGGACGCCGACGCCGAGGGCGCCCGCCGGCGCCCCGCACACCGAGGCCTCGGCCATCATGGCCCCGCCCACCCACACGCTCAGGCCCCGCCGCCGCCGCCGCCGCAGCCGCCGCCGCAGCCGCCTCTCGGCCAAGGCCACCAAGGCCACCAAGGCCACCAAGGCCACCAAGGCCACCACGGGCACCCACACCACGCGCTGGGCGGCGCCGCGGCGGCGGCCATGGCCCGCCGCTCCGCCCTGCTGGCGCGCGCGGAGGAGCACGGCGGCGTGCGTTGCGCCGAGTGCGGCTGCACCGAGTCCCGCCGCTGGGTCAAGCAACGAGCCGCCGGCGGCGGTGGCGGCGGCGGAACTGCCGCTGCGCGGCAGGAGGGTGAGGACGGGTGTGCGCCGTTGGTGTGTGAGAGGTGTGAGGACTACCACAGGCGGCATGGGTCGTATCCGGCGGCAGCGGCGGCGGCAGCGGCGGAGCCAGGGGCGGCAGCAGCGGCAGCGGCCGATGGAGGCGCAGGTGATGGGGGGCTGCAGGCGGCGGCAGTGAAGGGCGAGGCGCCGCCGGATGAGGCCGAAGCCGGGGCTGGCGGCGGCGGCGGCGGCGGCAGCAGCGCCGGTCCTTGGCCTGGCACGGCAGCTGCGGCAGGGGCGGCGGCGGCGGCGGCGGCGGCGGCGGCCGCTGGGTCGGATGACGAGGCGCAATTCCAGACCGCGTCGGAGCGCGAGTCCCAGGAGTTCTCGCCCCTCAAACAGAAGCAACCGCAACATCCGCAACCGCAACAGCCACAGCCGCAATCGCCGCCGGCGGCGCTGCCGCCTCCCTCGTCACGGTCCACCCCGAGCCGCCGGTCGGCGGCGGCGGGCGTGGCGGCGATGCTTCGCGCCGCCGCCGCCGCCGACAACAACGACTCGGATCACGACGAGGAGGAAAACGGCGATGCAGCGGACGGCGACGACGGCGACGATGATGAGGAGTTTGCGCCGCCAGGCGCCAGCCGTGGCGGCGGCGGCGGCGGCGGCGGTGGCGGCGGCGGCGGCGCGGGGGGGCAGCGTAAGCAGGCAGCGGGCCAGTCCGCCGCCAAGCCGGCGGCGCGGCAGCCGCGAGTGACGCCTACCGGCCGTGGCCGCGGCACGACGGCGGCGGCGGCGGCGGCTGCCGCCGCCGCCGGCTCTACCGGCGACGGCGCTGCGGCGATGGAGGCCGACGGCGGCGGCGCCGCAACCCCCGGCGGCGGCGGCGCCGCCGCAGCCCCCGGCGGCTCGATGGCGGGCCGCCGCTGCGCGGCGTGCGGCAGTACTAGCACACAGTCGGGCTGGCGGCGGCACCAGGGCGGACTACCTGGAGTGGTGGTGTGCAAGCGCTGCTACGACTGGCACTACAGGCACGGCACCTACGAGCGAGGCAGCGGCAGCGTGGCGGCGTCGCCGCGTGGAGGTGGCGGCAGCGGCGGCGGTTTCGGCGGCGGCGGCTCGCCAAGCAAGTCGGGGGCGGCGGCGGCGGCGGCAGCGGCAGCAGCAGCGGCGGGAGGAGGAGGTGGTGGTGGTGGTGGAAGTAGTGGCGGGCAGCCGCGGCGGGCGTCGGCGAGGCAGGCGGCTGCTGGCGCCGCCGCTGCCGTGGCTGCGGTGGCGGCTGTGGAGGCGGATATGGCGGCGGAGTCGCCAACCGCCTCCATCAGACGCCAGAGAACACCGCTGTCGCCGCCGCCGGCCCTGTCGCCGCCGCCGCCCGCGCCGCAGGAGCAGGAGCAGCAGCAGTTTTTCTCGCCGCCGCCACCGCCGCAACAGTTGTTCTCGCCGCCGCCCCAGCATGCGCAGATGCTGAAGCAGCAGCAGCAGTCGCAGTACATGGCTGCAGGCAGCGGCGGCTTTGCGGCGCCACCGCTGCACACGCCAGCAGCAGCGGCGGCGGCGGCGGCGGTGGCCGGAACGGCGGTGGCGGGAACGGCGGCCTGTGGCGCGGCGCCTGTGCCTCCCCCGCACCTGAGCCCAGCGGCATTCATGGCAGCTGCCCAACACCAACAGCACCACCAACACCCATACCAACACCCGCACCCACAACAGCAATACCCGTACCAACAGCAACAGCAAGCGCCCTTGCAAACACCTTCAGCCGTCACGTCGCCGCACCTGCAGCCACAACCACCACCTCCACTGCCACCGCCATCTCCATTGCCACTGCCAACGGCGCCCTTCGCGGCCGCCTATGCGCCGCCGCCGCCGCCGCCACCCTCCTCCGCCGCCGCCGCCACTCCTCTCCCACACCCGCATCAGCGGCTGGCTGCGGAGCCGGACCTGGACGTGTCGGAGCTGCGGGGCCAGGTGGCGGCGTTCGCGGCGGCCCTGTCGCGGTGCTGCCAGGTAGGGTGTGGGGGCGGGGGGGAGGCGAGGTGGGGGAGCCAGGTAGCGGCGAGGGGTAAACTCTGAACCAAGCCCGTAAGGAAACCGTCAGGGGCGAGGGGGGATGCCAAGATGGTACAGAAGTGTGCAGCGAAGTAGGCAGCAGGCGTAGGGGCGGTGCGCGTACCGATGGGCGGGAGCCGGGCAGGGGCGCCAGGCAAGAGGGGCGTGCGAGGGGCGCTGCCGGGCCCGTGTAGCACACGATAGGCGGGGCTGCTGCGCGCTCTGCCGCGCTCTGTGTGGGCTCCGGAACTTGCATTGCGGGGGCGGTGCCCATATGCGCCCACAGGTGCCCAGGACGCAGCTGCTGACCCGTCCCTCTCCTGCCTCCTGCGCCTGCGCACACCCCTCTCCGAACTACCGCACATCAACACCCCTCTTGCCCTTCTTTCATCCCCCGTTCCACAGGCCCTGGTGGAGTTGGACGGCTCGCATGGTGGATCGCTGCTGCTGCTCGGCCCCACTCCCACTCCCACACCTGCACCCACACCCGCGCCCACACCCACACCTGCACCCGCACCCACACCCGCACCAGCGCCGCCGTCACACACGCCCTCAGCCCTGGCTTTAAATCCGCCGCCGCCGCCGCCTTCTGAGTCTTCCCAGTCTCCGCCGCAGTCGGCTCGGCGGCGGGTGTACGCGGCGGTGTGTGGCGGCGAGCCGCGGCTGCGGTGCCGCTTCCTGGGGGATGCCCTCATGCGCTGGTTCCAGGTGGGTTAGCGTGCGTGGGTTGGTGGTGGGTTGGCGGGGGTTGGGTAATTTGGGTTGGCGGCAAGGGTGGCGGGGGGGTGGCGGAGGCCGGCCTCCCTTCACTGACCTCCTCTCACCTCACCTCGTTCCCGCGCTCTGGCCCTCTCTCCCCTCCCCTGCCTGCCACCACTCCTCTCCCCTTCCCTTAATCAATCATGATTGTAACCCCTCCCCTCCCCGCCACCTCCACGGCCCCCTCCACACACACAGGCCCGCGCCTGGCCCTGCCCTCTGGCGCTGCTGATGGGGCCCTCGGCGGAGCTGGGCCTGGGCCGGGAGGCGCCGCTGCCGCCCGCCAGCCCGGGACAGCAGGTGCGGGGTGCGGGTGCGTGGGTGCGGATGCGGGTGTGTTTGTGCGGGTGCAGGTGGGGGTTGAAAGGGTTTCGTGCGTAGCGTGCAACAGGGATTCAGGGGTTCAAGGCGAACAAGCGGGAAAGGCACGCCGTGCACACACGTGCTCTCCTTCTGTCCTGTGGCCCCATCACTGCGCCTCCCCCCCTCGCCCGGACGGACGGCTGCTCATTTGGTAACGACTTCGTTTGCAGTCTTCGACTTCCGTGCACCCTGTGCCACTATCTTTGCACCCCCCCCCCGCCCTCGCCCCCTCGCCCCCTCAGGCCCTATGGAGCGCCTCCCGCCGCACCGCCGCCGCCAACTGGGCGGCAGTGGCGGCCGCCTGCAGCACCCCCTGCTACTCCGCCGCCACCGCCGCCGGCGCCGTACCCTCCCTGGTGGGCGCCGCCGCCCCGCACGCCCACCTTTGCGCCGCCTCCTTCCGCCGCGTCGTGGAGCAACTGGCGGCGCCGCTGGCGGCGAGCCTGCTGGCGGCGCCGCCGCCTGCAGTGCAGCCTTCGGCGGCGGCGGCGGCGGCGGCAACTGCGCTGCCGTACGTCCGGGACGCGGTGGCGGCGGCGCTGACGCTGGCGTTACAGGTTTGCGCCGCCAGCAGCCGCCTGCAGCTGCGGCTGGCGGCGCCGGGGGATACCGTCGCGGCGGCGGCGGCGGCGGCGGCGACGGCGGCTGTAGAGTGGGTCAGCCTGCCTGTGGAGGCGCCGGCGGAGGCGGCGCAGCAGCTGGCGGCAGGGTTGCGCGCCGCCGCCGCCGCTGCCGCCGCCACGGATGGCGGCGGCGGCGGTGCTGACGGCGATGCTGGCTCGGCGTTTGACGGCCTGCCAGCTCTTGTGCCGGCTGCAGCTCCGGAGTCTGCCGCGCAGCCGCCTCCGCCGTCACCGTCGGCGTCCGCACTCGCCTCCGGCGGCGCCGCCAGTGATGGCGTCAGCACGGCCGTGTGGGTGACGGCGCCGGGTCTGACGCTGCGGGAGGTACGCCCGCAATACCCGTTGCAGTCGCCTGCGTCGGTGGCGGCGGCGGCAGTGACGGCGGCGACGGTAACGGCGGCGGAGGCGGGCGCGGTGGCGGCGGCGATGGAGGCGGCGGAGGCGGTGCGGGCGGCGGTGCGGGCGGCGCTTGCGAAAGGCGACCAGGTGAGATGTGGGAGGGTGAGGTCGGAACCGAGGCGCCGAGACGGAGATGAGGATGGATGTGCTATAACAACACCAGAACGCCGCTGCAAGGCCATTGTGTGTTGGTGTGCGCAACGCGAGAGGCATGGGAGCGGCGGTGTGAATGGCTGCGTGCCCCGTGTCGGTCCCCAGCCGCCCAGGACTTCGCCCAACCGCAGCATCCTCAGAACCGCCCCTGCGCCGCCAGCTACCCCCCTCTCACTGCGACTCACACGGCTGCTCCAATTGTTCTTTGCCGTCACGCACCTCACCTCCCCACTCCTTCCTCACCTGCCTTTCTCACCTTCCCTTACACACCTTTCCCACAAACACACCTTCCCCCACACACCTTTCCCACAAACACACACTTCCCACACACACACACACAGGACGAGCTGCACTGCTCCGCAGAGGCGGCGGCGGCCGTGGTGCTCCACCTGGTACAAGCCCTCACCGCCGCCGCCGCCGCCTCAACCGCCAACGGCATTGGCGGCGGCGGCGCTGGCGGCGGCGGCGGCGGCGGCTTTGCCGAGCCGGGCCAAGTGGTGATGGTCGTGTCGCAGCCCGCCGCCAAGAGCGGCGGCGGCGGTGGCGGTGGCGGCGGCGGCGGGATTCGCCAACTGCCGGCGGTACTGGCGGCGCTGGCGCGGCCGGTGCCGCCGCCGCCGTCGCCGCCCGTGGTGGTTGAGGTGCCGCTGGTGCCGGTGTCGGTTGTGGCGCTGCGCCAGCTAGGCAGCTAGGCAGCTAGCTCACGCTAGACAGGCTGGGCGGCTTGGTGGGCCGGTGCGGGTGGGGGTGCGGGTGCGGAGGTAAGGGCTTGTGCGGGCTTCGGTCCGTTGCGGTGGGGCCGGCAGGCAGGCAGACCGGCGGGTGGTCGCCAGGCAGGGTTGGTTGTGCCCCAGTGCCCCTCGCCTGCCCACAAGGCGTGCGTGCTTGTTGTGCAGGCGCGTGGTACGTACGGTTGCGCGTGCCGCCGTACGGCATGTGTCGTGTTCCCGGCTGCGGTGGAGGCAGCGCTGGAGTGCGGCTGTCGGTTTGGGTTGGTTCACTGCCGTGCAGTCTGACAAACACACACGCACACGCACACAGGAGGAGGGAGGGTCGACACTCTTTTAGTCCATAGGCAGGTCCGCAGGTGTGTGCCGTGCATGTGGCGGCACGGCGTCTGTGTCGGGTAATAGGGCAGGGAACGCAATGACCGTGTAAGCGATGTTGTGTGTGTGTGCGTGTGCGCAAATGTTTGGGCCTTTGCTTTTGGCGCCAGAACTTCGTTGTTTGTAGCGCTTTAAAAGCCGCTTATTTTTTTGTTCGGGTGAAGAGCGGTGTGGTATTGGTGTGGGCTTGCAAATGCGTGTGCTGTCTGTCTCGCGGACCGTCTCAGTTGCGGGGCTGTGTGGGTACGCGCTTCCACGATCCGGACGCTCCTTGCAATGGAATTGACAGTAAAACAGCTCAGAGCAGGTGCTTGGACAGGTGCTAGGCTGCTAGATGCCTCATTATCAGGCAATTTGTTGAGGTCTTAAATATGCGATAGGACAGGGTAAGCAAGGGGCAGGGTCCCGTAGTGTGCAGCACTGCAACGTATGCCCAGAGGTAGTGTGTAGCAAGCTGGCAGATGTGGAGCTGGAGGCAGCCTGGCAGGACCGCAGCAGGGCTGGTGCGGAAGCTGGTGTGGCCTGCAGAGTTTAGGCGGACCACGGCTGGCGGTCTGGTGGTCTGGTGGGCTGGCTGCCCGTTGGTCCAATAGGTTAGTCGAATGACGGCGGAAGTCACCCGCAGGACCGCGTCACCCGCTGAATTCACCACTGCGTTAACAGGCACTGCCCGGAGTCCAGCGGAGTCTGCCCCCAGGTCTGGCCCGCGACATCGCGCTGCACTATTAGCGAAGTGCTTTCGAAACGCGAACGCGAATGTGCGCGACACCAAGCACTGCACTGGCGGCACGCCGGCACCGCATTGAATTCGTGTGGCATCGCACTCCCAATCGCCACCGCGGCAAGCTCGCAGCAAGCCGATTAGCCGAACCAATTGGCCCCAACTGGTCCCGACGACCCCCATCCCATAGGGACCCTTCTGGTGACGCTACGTGCTGCGGCGGCTTGCTGCGCAGCCCACAGGCCACAGCGCAGCCCCTCCTAACCTCCTTCAGTCTGGGGCCTGCTGGCAACCAGCCCTGCTATATCCTTCACACACCGCCGCGCCGAGGACCTCCCAGACCCGGAGACCCGGCGTTCGACCAGCCGCGCACTCCTGCCCTGCCGTTGCAAATTGTTTGCCATCTGCTGGGGTTTGGGAATCGGCTGCACCCTACGGGACTTCACCAACCTGCCTTACAACTGTCCCATCGCAGACCCGGAGACCCGGACCGAGGCGAGGCAGCCGTCCCAGCGCTGGATGCTCTTCCAGAGATGATGGAGAGACGTGCTCGACACCCCATCAACACCGCCAATCCGACAGCAACACAAATACAACACCGTCAGCAGCCGTGTCCACTTGCAAATCTGGCATCTATCCCGCCAGCCAACAACAACATCAAAGGGCTGATTGCACATTTGCACCGGCCTCTGCCGCTGCGGCCGTCGTTTGTTACTGGTAGCCCGCGTCGGGAGCCCTGCTCCGCCGCACCCTGCTCCGCCCGACCCTCCGGCTTTGGCTTGCTCGTTGCGTCCACCGCCCGCTCTCCCGCTCTCCCAACCCCGCCTAGCCCCGCGAGGTCGCATCCCGCCTCCCACCAACAGCCAGCCACGCCTGGAAACAACACCGACACACAGCAGCAGCCCACATCAAGCTGCCATGCATGTGCGTGTAACGGCTGCGCCGCACCCGGCCGCAAATGCTGCCAGGCGCCTTTCATTCAGTTTGCACTTCTCCTATCGTACTGTTTACCCTTTCTCCTTTCCTCCTCCCCTCTGCTCCAACCACTGCCTCCCCCCCCGCCCGCCGCGCCGCCATCCTCCTCCAAGCCCGCCGCCACACCTCACATACACACACATATGCATACACACACGCACACCCTCTCCCCCCGTTTCCCTCACTTCTCCCCCCCCCTCGTTCTCCCCTCTACGCCACGGCGTACACCACCAGGCGCTTGTCGTCGCCCACGGAGGCCAGGTGGGAGCCGGTGCTGCTGAAGGCCACACCCCACACCTGGAGGGGGTGAGGAGGGAGGAGGGAGGGAGGGGTGGGAGCAGGCAGGGGTGGGAGGAGGGAGGAGGGAGGAGGTAGGAGGCAGGGGCAGGGAGGAGGAGGCAGGAGGAGGTAGGAGGCAGGGGCAGGAAGGAGCAAGGACAGGGAGCAGCGGGCGAAGCAGGGGGAGGGGTAGGAGAGCGGATCGGGAGCAAGGCCCTGATCTGCAGTGACAGTGATTGACACACACACTCACAATTGCGCACTTTGCGCTGTTTGACCCCTGTGTCACGTCTGACCACAACGCAAACCACAACAAGCGCTCAAGTCTTACAGTCTCTAAATCCCCACCGCCGCAAAAGTCCTCAAGTCCTCATAGCCCCTAGATCTCCGCCACCGTGCCAGCGAGCCCGACGTCCCTCCCAGCCCTCCACATCCATCGCTGCCCGCGGCCGCACGGCCCCCACCGCCGCGAAGCCGCGCTGCCCCACGGCCCGCGCCGCCAACACGGCCCCCACCGCCGCACCTGGTCTGTGTGGTCGGCCGCCATGGTCTGGGTGCAGGTGCGCGTGGCCATGTCCCACACCTTGACGCGCGCGTCGCTGCCGCCGCTGGCGAAGGCGGCGCCGCCGGGGTGCGCAGCCACACTGAGCACCCAGGACTCGTGGCCTGCGTGCGTGTGTGCGGGGAGCAAAGAGTGCAGCCGCGGGTTCAGCGGAATGCGGAAGAGCTGAATTTGCGTAAGAGCGGAATGCGGAAAAGCGGAGTTTGCGTACGAGCGGAATGCGGAGGAGCGGACCGTGAGTGGTTAGTGGGGAGGTCGGTGAGTGATACGGATGGTGCACTGGGTGGGATTCGCGGCCTGAGCACGTGCGTGCGTGCATGCGTGGAGGCGTATGTACAATCCGCCCCTCCCCTCCCCTCCCCTCAGCCCTCCCCCTCCCCTCCCCTCCCCTCCCCTCCCCCTCCCCCTCCC